>NC_039265.1:11313084-11414302 GCF_003368295.1 Carassius auratus | reverse complement strand
TTCTGAAGCTGATTCCAACTGCAGCAGCATAGTAAACTAAAGGAGGACTCCCCTTGTTTTGTGTGAACCCTTGGTATTTCTAACTGACTTGATCCTAGTGATCTGAGTGCTCTGTTAGGTTTATATTCAGTGAACATATCTGCAATATATTTCGGTCCTAGGTCATTTAGTGACTTATATACGAGTAAAAGTACTTTAAAATCAATCCTATATTTAACTGGAAGCCAGTGTAAGGACCTGAGGACTGGTGTGATATGCTCAGATTTTCTGGTTCTAGTCAGAATCCTGGCAGCAGCGTTCTGGATGAGCTGCAGCTGTCTAATGGTCTTTTTGGAAGGCCAGTGAGGAGCCCATTACAATAGTCCACCCTGCTGGTGATAAAGGCATGAACAAGTTTCTCCATGTCTTGGCTGGAAACAAAACCTCTAATTCTTGCAATGTTTTTGAGATGATAGTATGCTGATTTAGCTACTGCTTTGACATGACTACTGAAACTCAGACCGGTCTCCAGAATCACACCAAGATTCCTGACATGATTTTTAGTTGTTTGACCCCTAGAGTCAAGGTATGCATTCACCTTGAACACTTCATGTTTGTTTCCAAATGCAATGACTTCAGTTTTTTCCTTGTTTAGCTGAAGAAAGCTCTGGCACATCCAACTTATTAATTTATCAATGCATTGGCAGAGGGAGTCAATAGTCGGATCTTTTTGTGACGTCATTGTTTATGTTTGTCGCGTTGCAGTCATGGGAATCGTGTGGAGGTAAACACCGCTAGATACCTGTATTTGAATTGTTTTGCACATTGGAGGAGGATTTAGAGAAGAGGATGGTTCAACGTCTTGCTGGTGTGGTCGATTGTACGGTTAGTGGGGCCTGATAAAAAGTTTTTTCGAATCCCTCCGAAAAGGATAGCGAAAAATGAAAGAAATGGTTGCGTGCAATTAGGCGATTGAACCTGGACGTTCCGAAGAAAGCCTGCAGCTTCCTGAACGAGTTTGTGAGGCACATTTTGTTCATGGTAAGTCTTAGTGGACTATGTATTTATAGAAGATTGAATAAAATAAATAAACTGAGTCAATCAACCGAGTCATATGTTTTCGCTTTCTGATTCAGGTGTCCCAAACCGCAATTCCACAGCACCCAGACTATGTTCCTCACATCATTCTGTAGCTGTGCTTTTGCTGCAAGCCCTCACTAGTACATGAGCATTTGTAAGTCCTATCCTGACAGCTGCTTCTACTTTAAACATTAAAGCTGCTACACGACTGCATGTTTCTCCAAGACTGGATTTGAAAGAAGGAGAAATGTGTAAACTGTGATATACAATTTTTCACCATTAGTACAGACGCCATTAGAAGTCTCACACTGAAAACAATTGAATTGGTACAACAGCACTACATTTTCAGTAAATAAATAAGTAAATAAAGAACACTGATCAATGAAGACTTACCCGGATTTGCAGTCGCAGTGAGCAGTGATTAATTTCGCCGTTCTCTTTGTCGAACACCCACGGGAGATGCAAATCATGCTGTGACTCTGCTTGGCCAGATCTAACCTCTGCTTTTAGCACGATCACTGCTTTCTGCTTGGCAGAAAAGACTGGCCCAACTGTTCAAGAAAACAAAATAATCATAGGCCTTCAGACTTTTGAAAGCCTTTAATCTTTCATGAGTAAAGGGTCCAGGGGTTTCTAATAAATAAGAATAAATGTCTCCCCAGCAGATTCGTGGCCAAGACACGGGCGAGTCGGACCAACGTTTTTTGTCATCCCAGATCTCATATGGGCTTTGAATAGCTTCGATTTTTGTCACCAATACAAATTTTGAGCTTCTCTCCAAACCTCCTCCGGTCTTCAGATGTTAAAGTGCTTATATATTGAGGATTTTGCCCGCCTAAAGGCCCGTTCACACCAAGCACGATAACTATAAAGATAACGATAAAGATATAGTTCTAAAAATCGTTCTCAATATTAAAGAATAGCAGAGTCCACACCATAACTATAACGATAAAGAAACGATATCGTTGGAATCACTTTCAGAACGATTTTTCCCCCTGATGAACGATAAAACATTGCCAACCAATCAGAATCAATCCTGCTGTAATGAGCTCGAGAATTTAAAGCAGCAGACGTGCCGCGTCCGCTTCAAATACACAGACAATATCGTTCGCTGGTGTGGACGCTAATATCGTTATCTTTATAGTTATCTTATAGTTATCGTGCTTGGTGTGAACGGGCCTTAACTCACTTGAAAGTGCTCGTTGCGTCTTTACAGCCTGCCATACTGTTTGTTTTGTTGCCACACAACCACTCGCGTATGCGTACAAAGATGTCATCAAAGATCCTCCTATTGGGCTGTAGTAATTTGGAGATATGGCTAGGTAAATCTGGGTATCATCAGCATATCTGTGATAGGCAATTTGGTTCTTTCTCATTATTTGACTTAGTGGAAGCATACACAGGCTAAACAAGAGCGGTGAAAGAATTGACCCTTGTGGCACTCCACATGTCATGGGCGTCCACTTAGACTTATGCTCTAATAGACTCACATAATAGCCTCTCCCTTCTAAGTATGACCTGAACCATTTGAGTACCATCCCAGAAAGCCCAACCCAGTTTTCCAGTCTCTGTAGAAGTATGTTATGATCGATAGTACTAGGGTTATTATTACTAGGCTTATTATACATGTGCATTGAAGTTTTAAAATGTATCGAATTTCTAATTCTACTTGTATTGAATTAAATGTTTTGGATACCAGCATTAAATTATTGTTTTTATTATTATTTTACTGACTCAAAGTTGGCACTGTGCATGTAAAATGCCCCAAGTAGGCTAACAGGTTTTATTTATGGGAGAAAAAAGGTCTGTCTACTGGCGCCAAGTAAGCCTATCTTTGCATAACTCTTTTTCATTACTTACAATAACGAATGAAAATCGTTAGGTTAGATACATTTGAGTAGGCTTGTTTTGTTAAAAATCCATAGCTGTAATGCTTCGGTAATGCTCCACACAGCTGTAATGCTCCACACAGCTCACGCTGAAAAGTGACGCAGTGCCTTACTCGGAGACTGGCCCATTCTCTCTTGCACGGCTGCTTCGCTAGCATCATCGGATGCCTATCAGAATCCGGGAGTTAAGACCGCAGTTTGAGCCAGTGGCTTGAATTGATATGGCTCAGGCCCTGGCCCTGTGTCCTCAGACACCTCGACATCCTCCACTTCAGGTGAAGGTGGGGGAGAAAAGTCCTCTACTTCAAATGAACGCTCTGTAGCAAAACTACTTGCGTCACTAGAGTCACTCTCCATTTTAGCGACTCTAACAGCAGCTGTCAATTAATCTGTCACTGAGGGTCTCAGGTTCACGCCCCACCGGCTCAGCCCTGCCCTTGGTTTGTCCCCTCTATCTCCGCTGTGCTCTGCCCACTTTTCAGCATTTTTCAAATATTGCCAGTGGGTGGAGTCAGGCTCTGACCAGGGGTTTAGTTACCCCTTAAAGCCTTATCTCTTGTCAAAAGGCTCGACACTACCGCAGACTTTGATGAACACTGCTGGCAGCAGCGACGTCTGTGTCTGTATCATTCTTATCAATGAGTGCATAACCTCGTATCTCCCCGCTCCCAAGTCATAAAAATCTCGTATCTCAGATTAAACATGATTTTGTCCCACCCTCTTTGTTTTTTGATGATGGAAGCATAAAGAAGACAACAGCAGCTGCCAAGTGTAAAAGAACCATCAGCATATATCATTGATGGCATGGATCTTCTTCAAATGCTCAATGATTCAGCCTTTCAAACGTTCAATGACCTGGGTGAGTGTGTCTGGAAAAAGATCGCAACTTTAATGGGAAAGGAAGGTAACAGCTGTGTCGTTATAGTTTTTGATAGATATTACCACCAACACTCAATCAAAGATCTTGAAAGACAAAGAAGAGGCACCAAGATGGGCATCCTAGCACCAACCTGGATGAGCTGAGGTGTCAGCAGCAAATCTACCCCCAACAGAAGATGGCTTCCAGCAACATGTGCTGAGAGCCGTGTACCAAACAGTAGTGTGGCGTCACAGCCACCTGGCCAAACCTCTTCTCTGGAACCCAGTTGGTAGAGGATGGAGGCTCAGAGAAGGTGGCTGCATTTAATCTGTGATGTTCCAGAAGGCACCAGCACCTAAAGGAGTTAGAGACCTCACCCACCTCTACTGTAAAGATGGAAACTGCACCGATGCCACCAAATGCCAGTGTCTTTCTGTGGGCTTGACCTGCACAGGGTTTTGCTCTTGCCCTGACTGTCCAAATATGACCCACTTTGTCACTGGTGACAATGTGGATGAGTGGTGTGTTGCAGTTGTAACATCATGGGGGGTTGACCCCAAAATGTTTCAAGAGGGTCTGGCTGCAGGCTTGTACTTGCACTCTCAGACTTGCACACTCAGACATTTGTACTTCCGCTAGTGACATCACTTGCAGTCTTTATTTTTTATTTTGTTTATTTTTTTTATTACTTTTCGTTTGAATTTCCCAACATTTTATAAAGCCAGGTTGTGAAGACAAGAAAAAAGAAACTAAATTACAATGTCACTTGCAATTGCTACTTGAACTCTCCTCTACCTGTGACATCACTTGCAATCAACACAAATCGTGCATGTTGCCAATGGAGACAAGACGCTGTGGTGGTGATTAAATTATTAAAACTAATTTAGTACTATAACGTACAGGGTCCTGCAAGAAAAAGACAAGATCCGCAAATCCATGGCCAGAACACCAGAATATGAACATTTGCATAAAGTCTCTAGCTAAGCATAGAAAAAAAAACACTTAACATGGCTTAATATATTAAGATGCTATTAAAATATCAAATTAAATGTACAGTTCATTAATATAAGGAATATGTATATAGTATTTTCCTCACATACCGCAAAATGTGGCATAATGGACATAGATGAGAAAGGCCAAACTCATGCTTCTCTACTTTATTAAAATACATAACTAATATGTACAGGCAAGCATGTGAGCCCAGAATAAACGAAACACGCAAAGTTTCACATTAAGCATTTTTCCATATAGAATAAACTGTCTACAATTTGTTTATATCACTGTCTTTGTCCATTAACCTACATTATGTGTTTTATTTATAATGATTTTCTATAGGAGGAAAACGTTTAATGTACAATTTAACGCACTGCGTTCTGTACTCGTCTGCTTGCCTGTACGGAGTTGATCCTTTTAAAATCACTTAATGCATAATGCCCGTTCATATTAGCTGGTCTGTATATACTTAGAGTCAACAACAAGACATATAGGCTAGCCTAGGCCTACTAAATTGTCTTTATCATCTTAGTCTGTTATTAGGCCACATTAAGCGTTATTGTATGGGAGGACAAAGTTTGCACATTGTGTTCATAGCCATCTGCTTGACTTGCAGTACATTGAATAATAACTATATATCGAATTTGATCTTTTAATTGAACTTAATGTGTCTGAATACATTATGCCATATTAAGTGTTAGTTTTTTTCTACAGGAGGAAAACGCTTAACGAAAGACTTTGTGCACTGCGTTCATATTCTGCTGTTCTGTGGCCAAGGTCTGTGCTTGTCTTTTTCTTGCAGGACCCTGTACGTTATAGTACTAAATTAGTTTTAATCGTTTAATCACAACCACAGCGTCTCGTCTCCATTGGCAACATGCACGATTTGTGTTGATTGCAAGTGAAGTCACAGGTAGCGGAGAGTGCAAGTAGCGATTGCAATTGACATTGTAATTTAGTTTATTTTTTCTTGTCTTTGCCACATGGCAACTGTTATAAAATGTTGGGAAATTCAAACAAAAAGTTATCAATAAATAGAACAAAATAAAAAATAAAGACTTCAAGTGGCCTTGCTAGCAGAAGCAGTGTCTGAGAGTGCAAGTGCAAGTCTGCGGCCAGACCCTTCTCCAATGGTTACCAAAAGCAGTTCATGTTCCAAATGGTTGCTGCTAGAAAATAAACTAAACAGCCTGAGAAGACAGGGCTCATTTCCCCGAAGAGTGTTTGTTTCTTTAGTTAGATTGCCATTTGTTTTATTTAAGACAGTAATTTAAGTTCTATTGTGTGAAGTTAAGTTATAGTTTTATTAAAAAGTTCATTAAGTTAAAACTCCTGGTCTCCTGTTTGTGCTATGGTAAGGTGTTATCTTTCGATTTCAATCTTTGTTTCCATATAGTACAAGGTGCCATATTAAATATTTTTTGATGTCTCTTATATTTGAATTTCTCAACATTCTTCTCACCACTGATAATGAATGGGTTTGGACTCAATTATGTCAGTGTTCCATTTTCATTCATTTTGGACACATCATACATTGAGTGACAGAACACTTCTCTTTTATCATATATTTACATATTTGGTATTGCTGGATTCAGCACAACCCCACCTTTCCAACAAGCCATCATATGTGTTTCTATGATAATGCCAGGCAAAGCAAGCACAAAGTAAATGAAAACATTCTGCATAGATATTAAATTTGTGCATGTCCGCTTATTTTAGATATGTGTTTACATGTGTCTATTTATTCCATACATCAAGATATTCACATCCAGTCTTTTCTAGTAGTTAAATCAACTTCCTGACTACAAACATGTCAAGTTTCAAAGCTCTCAGAGCTTGTGTGATTGATCTGCATTAGTTTATATGCCTTAACTCCCATACGGACAGGCTATATTTTAGTCCTTTATTGGTTTTGTGGTGTATAACAATATCTGTTAATTTAACAATCTTAGCAGTAAAATATTTTTAGCCAAGAATCCATTTCATATATGGGAGACCTTAGAGATGAGGAAAAACATTGTTGGGTTTAGTTCTACCTCCGGTAGGGGTATCTCGAAAATTCAGGGGCATTGTCACTAGCCTATATGTCCTTAATGTGTTTCAGCTGCATTGCTGTCTGTGGAAGGGTCAGAAAGCTCTCGGATTTCATCAAAGATATCATATCTGTGTTCCAAAGATGAAAAACATGTCTTGCAGGTTCGGAACAGCTTAAGAGTGAATAATTCTATGACGGAATGTTCATTTTTGGGTGAACAATCCCTTTAATTACGTATCATTTGAATTGATTTAATAAAAGTTCTTAACTTAAAAGCGGTTATTTTAATAGCATTGCTAATTTTTTATAATTTGCATTTATTAGTCTTCAACATTTTTTAAATTATATTAATAGGATTGTTCATTTTGTATCATTTGCATTCAATTAATACACTTTTACGTCATTTAAAAGCTGTTATTTTAACAGTATTGCTCAATATATAATTTGAATAAATAATAAAGGTTAGAATATTTTAAAAGCTGTTTTCATTAATTATGTATCATTTGTATTCATTTAATAAATTTTAATTGCAATATTTTAAAAGCTACTTCAAAACATGAATTAAAATACTTAAAAAATAATAATAATTGTTTATTATGCATATTGCTATTCATGCAATATACTTTTAAGTGATTTAAAAGCGGTTTTAATAGTATTGTTAATTGTGCATAATGTGTATTTAATAATTTATCTATTTATATTTAATTTTATAAATTTCAATTAACATTTAAATTTTTATAAATAACGTATAATTTCTAATATTTTAGTATATTTTATTTACTATGTATTATTTAATTGTATTGCTAATTATGTATCATGTGTATTATGGATTATTATATTTAGTTTACATTTTTTAAATAATTTAAAAAGCGGTTGTTGTGAAATAAGGCTGTTTTGGTTATTACGTATTCTTTGTTTTAATTTTAAAACATTTTATTACTGTTAATATTACAAATGCTCTTGAAATTATAAATAATTGATTAAAAATCACATTTTTATATTTGTTTGTTACTTCATTTCAGTTTGTTTATTGATTTACACTGTGTGTGTGTGTGTGTGTGTGTGTGTGTGTGTGTGTGTGTGTGTGTCGAAGCAGTAGTTGTTCTGATAACCATCTGCAGTTTTCAGAAGCACACAGGAAAATGTCAAACTCTGAGCACAATAACAGATCTCTCCTTCAACCCATGACCCCGAAAGACAATTTGTACAGCCTTTTTCCAAGTGAAATAACTACACCTGGTCAGGATGCGTCCAGTCTGACATACTGATGAGCTGGAAAATGTCATCTGTTCAGAGATCAATACTGTCTGCATTTAGACCAGCCTCACCAGCATCATTGTCAACGGAGCCTTTTCCGTTCTTAACATCAACGATCCAGATGGCTTCCTTTCCTCCCGGCCCATCCTTCACCTTGAAGGCAAACACACCTCCGATCTTCTTCACAAACTGCTCTCCTTCCTGCACACACACACACACACACACACACAAATGTCAAAGAGTACATCAGTTTCACAACCGCCATAAACTCTGTGAACCGCAGCTAAACTTAAATGATGGTGAAAAGATAACTTTTTTTCCCCCTCAAACAGAGGGGGTGTTTTTCACACACACACACACACACACACACAAATACATTTTATAACATAACAGTGTTAATTCAGGATAATTGGGCCATTTTTCCCAGTCATCTTATTAACAAAAAGTGAACCAACTGACCTGAATTCATCCTAATATTAAAAAACATGATGTATTTAATAAAATCTAAGGAGGAGCAGAACCAGAAAATGTTGCGACTCTTTAGTTGTACTAACTTTTTAGTTTTTATTAGCATGCCTATCATTAACATATCGGCTGTTTATAAAGCAGATATTTCTGTATGACCATATTCTACATCCCTAATCCTACCAAATACTTAAACTTAACAAATAAGCAGCAAATTAGGAGTTTCATTGAGGCAAAAGTAGTAGTTAATGGTTGGTTAAGAATTGGTGCTTAAAATAAAGTGTGACTGATTTAAATGTCCAATAAACACAAGGCCACATCTGAAAATTGGTTGAAGTCAATGGAAAAAAGAAAGAAAAAAAATAGCATGGTACTTGATTTTAACCTTGGAAAGAGACCATAAAATGCAACCAAACAGCGAAGGTGCATAAAAACAACATCCTAGCTTTTCACACAAAGCAGGAGCGTCATAAACAGCTGCAAAACAGCACTGAAATGCAGGCCATTAACATGAAGCACCTCGCTCAGCCTTCCAGCCTGTGAGAGCCAAGCGTTAAATTTTCCTGTAAAATTATACACTGCATTTCTGAGCGTAATGGAGCACAACTGACGCTGGTTTTTCCCAGAGTCCGTCTGGTTGTGTAACAGGCCTTTTTTTGAGTCATTGCTTGGCAGAAGCTGAAGAAATGTGGCCGATGTTGGGAGATTATCAGCATCTCGGCCGTGTGGAGCTAAACGGAGTAAATCTCGAGAGGGTGCGAGTGTCACGGCTGAACAATAACAAACACACTTCATCCAACATAACCACAACTGAACTAGAGGTTACAGATATAAACAGAGGCATGGGTGAATAAATGAGGGTTAGTTCATTAGTTCTGCTGTTCATTCACCGTCATGTCATCATCCCAAACCCTTCTGAAAGGATCCAACACAAAACAAAACATCTTGCAAATATATTAATGGAGCTGATGCTTTCCATTCGATCCAAGTGGATGGCCATTTTTATATTAATCTCCAGAAAGGACCAAAAAATAAATGAATAAAACATAAAAGTAGACAAAATGACTAATTATTCCAAAATGAAAAAATATTCCAAGTCTTCTGAAGTCATATACAAAAATTGCATTTATATATATATATATATATATATATATATATATATATATATATATATATATATATATATATATATATATATATATATTATATATATATATATATATATATTCTTTTTTTTTTTTCTTTTTTCACATTCACCAAATATGATAGTATAATCTTATTTTATTTTATTTTCATTCTACAAACTGGTCATAATACATAAGAATAATTGCAATTATTCTATGTTGTTGACAGCATGATTTTTAAAGAAAAATTGAATGAAAAAAAATTTAATATATTATAAATAACTGTTCATTTCAATTTGCTTTAGTCAATTATTTATTTCATTTTAATTTAAAACAAAATGGAAATATTAAATAATATTACATAATAGTTTTCTCACATAGTATAAATAGTTTACATTTTAGGATAACTCCTAATATTTACTTCTTGCTTTTTAAAGCTCAATATATACTGTCTTCCTACTGCATTTTGGAAAATAGTCTCTTATATATAAAAGTTTTTTCTATATTTTTAACAGTTTAATATAATTTTTCTATGCAAATATATTGTGAAAAATTTATTTATTTCTGTGATTCAAAGCATTATTTAGTGTCACATGATCATTCAAAAATCCTTCTAAAATGTTGATTTGCAGCTCAAGAAAAATTTCCTACTGTAATAATTGTTTTTCAGACATTTAGCAAAAGCCTCCCCTTTTATGTTGTAGTGAAGAATGTAAACCTTATGAGTTTGGTACAAAACGAGGTGATCTATTCAATGAACTTGGATGACAAGGCTCTGTCATGGCTCCATTTATAATAATAACCAGGTTATGAAAGAGCAGTTTGGGGAAGGGGACGGACACATGTCACCAAACACCTTAAAAGACAATCTGGTACATGTGACAAGCACCTAATTCTAACTCTCAGCACCTAATAACAGTAGTCTGAATAAAACCCTTTCACAGCAGCAGCCAGCAGCCTGACAGAGGATCACTGCTGGCATGATTAAAGCTGGGTAATAACACAGATTCACACTGATCTTGCTGTAGCCTTGGGCAGAGATGTTGAGGTGCTTTAACACCGCAGCCCATGAATTCAGATAAATTAACTTAACAGGGCCCTCTCGTACCTCATGCAGCTTTTTACTGATCTCCTGGAAAACAGCGTGAGCTTTGAATTCCTCTAGACCTGAAGATGAGCTGGTCAACACCGCCTGGATCTGTGGAGAGCTGCGAAAGACAGAAATATACACACTCAGAAAACATGCTTGACAGTAGAGATCGACCGATATATCGACTTACCGATATTTTCCCCGATATTTAAGCATTTTTACCATAATCGGGTATCGATTTTGTAATGTTGGATTCACTGAGAAACGCTGAATTTAATTCTCTCTCTGTTTTAAATTTGCTCAACATCAGTCTCAAGAAGCAGGTTGATGCTCAGGAAATGCAGCACGGCCACCACATGTAACTTTTAACAAGATTCACATGTTTAAAACACCCTAAATTGTATTAACATTTACTATATAACCATTTTTTTTTTGCTAATAAACATCTAAATAAATACCACTCTATGGAAATTATTTATTTTGCAATGAGTGATCGCAGTTTGAGTATAAATCTGTGTAACTGCGCAGTCAGCAGGCATTTCATAATCTAGAAGGACAAAAATGTATTAATAATTTTGATGTAACATTCCAATTGAGAAATGCAATAAAATTCAAAATTTTGTTTGTTATATTCCAATATTCCAGAGAATATTATTCAGTGAATTAACATTATCCAGTTAATTATTCTTGACTGTAGCTATTAAACAGCTTATAAACCTACTAAAACGGTAGTTTAAAATGAAGTTGATATGACTCCTGTCCTTTATTTATTTTCTCCATTTGAAAACATTACACAGTTCTACATTTTAACACTTAAAAAAAAAGAGTGAAAAGAGGAAAAAACAAAGTATGTTCTATCTTCACTCAGTAATTTATTTACTTGACAGTTAATAAATATCGGTTCTGCATATCGGATATCTGGCACATAAACATGCAAATAATTGGTACTGGTAAAAAATCGATAATGATCGATCACTACTACAGATAAATTCACCCAATCAGTTCTTCTGTCTTTCAGGTTTGAAACCAGCAGTGAGAGTTCATATGTTTTGGGTGAACTCTTCATTTAAGTAGATTTGCGCAGTGAGGAAAACGATGAAAGTATCGCAGAATCCAGTCACATTAAATTAACTTGTGTATAATGCGGAATGACACACAATTAGGCAAATATGATATTTATAGCTTAAATGCTGAATTTGTCTAATTCCTGAGAATTAAGCTCCAGTAAATTAAATCCACTGTCATCAATCAAAACACAATTAAAAAGAGAAATCCTGTAATAAATGGCACACAAGCATGTAAATGACCTCCATATGCTGCTGTCACACTCTCAGCTCTCCAGTACCATTAATACACTCTTTGTGATTATTATAAGCACATGATGACTGTACTCAGGTCTGGTCATCCTCATCGTGATCTTCCTCACCTTGACACCTGTGGGACTCGCATTGTTGCTGAATATGAACTGCAGACAAACAGAAAGATGATCAGGAGGCCGCTGGCACTCGGACAATCAGCGATACATTAGTATCTGAAGGCTACTTCCGGGTTCTGTCGCCATGAGGCAGACCTGAATAATCACACACTGATCGACACGATACAGAACCGTCAATGTTTTATTCACAAAGTATGAATATGCATTTAGAAAGGATGCTTTAAAACTCTCCAAATAAATATTCACTTTAATTCATGTTTTTTTTTTTTTACATTGTATGTAATAAAGAAAATAATATGAAATGTTTATAAATTATGGCACTAATACATTCTAATCATTTATTTGTAAATGTTTTTAAATGTTGTCCAAAAAGGCTAGGTTACTTTTTGGGTTTACAGTTTTATCAATCTTTGTGCTGCTAAATGTGTCTGGACACAATTGGACAGAACATCAAACAATGAAACATCCAGAATCCCATATTTAAAAGGTCAGGTCTAATTTTTAATAGGCCTACATAACACAACATGCAGTCTCAGTAAGTGCTGGCGATAAAAATGTTGTACCTTGTATGTTAATCTACTTGCAGAGAAAGAAATAAGAGATCAACAGAGCAAAAAATAAAAAGAAATAATATAAAAGTGGAAAGAATTGTGCAAAAGTCAAAACAAAAGGTCAACATTTGCATTTTTATGCAAGCCTATTTTTTATAAATGTAAGAATATACGATGTTTACTTTGGGTTTTGCATTTTCGTATAAGTAAAATGTTCCCCTAATCTCCAAAATCAAAATGCAGCCACCCCCCTGCCCCCTTTTTTTCAGGCAAATTACAAAACTAAACCATCTGGATTTGTCATTTTCCAAACAATAGTTATCAGTGTACGTTTTATCTGTGTACTCACTAATTCAAAAGAGATTCAGGCTCCAAACACGCCAGCTTTACAAACGAATAAACAAACTAAATAAATGCATGTCTTGGACTAAAGTAAGTAAATCATGTATCATGTATTACACTTTATAAACGTCTTATTCTCATTATTTTCTAATAATATTTATAATATCTAGGCCTATTGCAATAAAAATATTAGATAATGTATTAAATAGCATCATCAAGTGACTGTGAACATCACTTTGATGCTTAAAATAACATAAAGCTGTTTTTGCAAACCTACACTGTCTCGTGGCAGGGATATTTATGTAAATATTTTTCTTCTTTATGTATGGTCTGTTTGGATATCTATAGGCAATACAAAATAATCTAAGCAAATTTGGATTTGTTGTGAAGCACCCCAGGATGGTCCTCTGCTGCAATCTGCTGGACAGAGCTGGTTAATCCACCTTCTGTTCAAACACAGAAATCCTATTGCATGATGAGTTGCTACATGCACCTTCTTCATTATTAGCCTCTCTTTGTTCATCGTCACCATTCATGCTTATTTTATAGACAAATGCAATGAAAGTATTTCTTTTCTTTTCTTTTTTTTCTTTTTTTTGAGCAAAAACTATTAAGTATCCTAATGTTAATTAGGTGGAACTGTCATTCACTTACAGGGTTGTCATTATAGCTAAAAAAAAACTTTTTTTATTATTCTAACTTTTGTTATATGAAATAATATTAGCTTTAAAATAAAAGCAAAAACAAAAAATGATTTATTTTATTTATATATTTAAACAATAATATACTTGCACATTTATTTAATATGTAAGGCCATTAAATAGCAATCACAAAACATTTTTTGTTAATATAGTAAATTTGGTTGCACTTTATTTTACAGTACATGCACTTACAAATACTTACAGTGTACCTACCTAAGAAAGTGCTTTAATATGAGGTAACTACATGAGGTAGAGTTCAGAGTTAGTACCTGATTATTACTAGTTATTGTAATTACTATAAAAAGTACATAGTATGTACATAAGGACCAGGACTGTAAAATAAAGTGCTACTGTAAATTTAGTAATTGGTATGAGCCACTGCAATCATTTAAAAATATACAAAATATCACAACATAAAGTGACCTTTTGGTGGAAACGGAAACAACAGTAACCATATAAAATAAATACAACTAACTGTAGCTCCACTGTAGCTTCTAGACTCTGAGACTAGCTGAGGTGTTTTATTAAATCGGTAAAATAAAAAAGGACCTTCTTGCTGAATTGCTTGTGATTACTGTCTCTTTGAGCTTTTTAAATTGTTTTAAATCGGAAAATTCTAAAAGTTCTGAATGCTTTAGTTTTTTTGATGTAGAAAATAACCCCATGGCTATGTTTTACTTTCTAAGAATACCCAAATAAATTCTACATTTTCTTCACACTTGAATAAATGTATATGAGGTCTTTTGTTTAAACATAAATTCATTTGTTTTGAAACCTACTGTACACACATCTGATGTTGGTTCGATCAAATGTTGTGACCAGATCAGATTTTTGTATTTTTCTTTGCTAACTGGTTTAACTGGCCATACAGGTTTTATAGTCTATGCCTGAACTGATTAAACTAATCTTACTGTTCCTTTTGTGTTTTAATTTCCTGAACCAAGCTGTGTGTTTCATGAAAAATGCAATGGAAAGTCCATCTTGCTTTAGTTCTGAAGACTTTTGTGCTGATGTCAGGTATTTAGTCTTTACACATTTAAAACAATAATTGCATGCATATTTACTGAATTTTCTTACTATCTTTGCGGTGCTGATTTCATAAATGGTTTCAGTTTTTCTCTGGAATGTGACACGTTGTCACGAGATATGATCCATTTCGTAGCATTTTTGCTTTCGACTATCATTTGTAAGGTGAAAAGTTTCTATTCTCCCTTAAACTGCCAAAAGACATGTCTTCCCTGTCATCCCTGTCTTCTTTTGAGCCAGATTATGATGATTTGGGCACATGTATGAAGGATTCTCAAGACATTATTTTACACCTAATCTTTAACTTTCCATATCTTTTTCCAATACTTTGCTGTTTGTAGGTTAAATGATACATTCTTTTTGAATGCTTTCAGGTGCACTGATAAAACATATACATGTATATAGTTTGACAACTCTTATCTTATGTTATGTCTGTACATGATGGAAAGAATATACAATAATAAACAGTAATATAATATTAATTATTTTTGCTCAACTGAATTTTTTTTTTTTCATAGTGCAGGGCTATGTAATCCGTTGTAACAAATTTAGTGGACACTGTAATCCGAAGCAACATAGGTATGAGGAACACTCTTAAAAATAAAGGTGATTCAAAAGGTTCTTCACAGCGATATTTGTTCCACAAAGAACCATTCAGTCAAAGGTTCTTTCAAAGAACCATCTCTATCTTACCTTCTTCTAATCTGAAGAACCTTCTTTCACCACAAAGAACCTTTTGTGAAACAGAAAGGTTCTTCAGATGTTAAAGGTTTTTTTATAGAACCATTTAGAAGAAAAAAAAAAAAAAAAAAATATATATATATATATATATATATATATATATATATATATATATATATATATATATATATTCATTCTATGGCATCTTGAAGCACCTTTATTTTTAAGAGTGAATAAAATGATTCATGCTAGTATGCTAATGCTCCTGCTACAAATTCTTCATACAATGTAACACCCTCTTCCGTGCCATTTGGATCACGAATTTCTGCTGTTTTTAGTCTGTGTGAGGAAGAATCTCCTGGACCCAGCTGTGTGTCCATGAAGACTGATGCATCAATGGATTGTCCATTTAAATTCAGTTCAGGAGACCCTTCTGCTAATGTGAGGTGAGGACAGTCTCAAGTTTAGGAAACCTAATTCTTACTAAATGGTATAATTCTAGTCATGTAATCATTACAAATGTTATATGTTTAAGGGGCTGCTGAATTATCTGAGTGATTTGTGTTCCTTTCTAACAACAGATTTGACCTTTTTAAGATAATGAGAGTGCCAAATATATCTCAGATTGTTACTGTGTTTTTAGGCTGACTGAGGGTGATCCTCCTGAACCCAGCTGTGTGTCCATGAAGACTGATGCATCAATGGATTGTCCATTTGAATTCAGTTCAGGAAACCCTTCTGCTAATGTGAGGTGAGGACAGTCTTGTGGTTATAGACATAAATTGGTTAATAACTATGTGTTCTGGTTAATAACTGGATGAGCAGTGGGAACATTGATTTGGTATGTGCTATACTTTATATGTTTGTATTTTTACAATAAACTAATTTACTGTACATGTACATTATGTTAAATACTGTATGTGTTTAATATCTGAATAGATATTCAGTATAAATCTAAATGTTCTGACTATCCACAGTAACAAACGAGATGGGTCAGTGTCTACAATTGGAAAGAAGCAGCTGGGCTCCATTTTTAAGGTAAGGGTGTTTTTTTAATATATTGCTTTACGGACATCCACAAAGATGATAAAAAAGATGATTAAGGAAATCAAATTACTTCCAATATTTGCCTATATTAATGTATTCTAAGAAAAAAATATTTAAAAACTTTGTTTGGGGTGGCTGCGTTTTGTGAGGGATGCTCGTCTCGAATTGTGTAAGGAAATGTTCTTCGGAAATAATAAACTTTGGTCATTAGACCATTATCCCTTTTTTATATCGTGTCTTTTACTTTTCATATCTCTCAGACAGACAGCAGTCCATTAGCATTGATACATTCAAATCTCATTCTGTCACTTTTTCTCGTGGAGTGCTTTTTGTATTTTATTTTTTTTGCTCAGGCTTCAAATACAAACAGCGAGTAACTTAATGTGATTCATTCTGGTGCTGACACTGCTTGTAACATTACATTAATTAAGCCTTAGTGTTTGTAGATTAATTGCTTAAATATTCTCTGGTTTCAGAAGCTTGAGGACACAGTCATTTCTATATTGAAGAAAGAGCTGATGAGGTTCAAGGCAATACTAAGCTCAGATTACCCAGTGTCCTCTGAGATAGAGGAAGAACATCAGCTCACAGAGGAGTTTCTGAAGATCACACTTGACGCCCTGAGAAAGATGAACCAGAGAGACCTCGCTAAAACACTACAGACCAGTAAGAGCTCATGTGACTATTATATCTCCTTCATTTCAAAGGAAAGACAGTAGTTGCATTACATTTTTGTAAAGTTGTTAACAGTCTTTTTTACTTCCACGTGAAAGAGAATATGCAACATGCAAAAAAAAAAAATTACATTGAGATTTGATTTGAATAAGATTTTGCATCCCTTAATTCAGGAACAATGTAAGAAAATAAACAGGAACTGATATTTCTCTTCATCTGTTTATCAGAGCTGGCCCCTTTGTATGTGAAAAAGCACAAATCCAGACTAAAGGATGCCTTTCAACTAATAAACGAAGGAATATCAAAGCAAGGAGACTCGCTTCTGAATGAGATCTACACAGAGCTTTACATCACAGAGGGAGGGAGTGGAGAGGTCAACGATGAGCATGAAGTGAGACAGATTGAGAAAACATCCAGAAGACCAGAAATGCCAATCAAATGCAATGACATCTTCAAAACCTTACCAGAACAAGACAAACCCATCAGAACTGTGCTGACTAAAGGAGTGGCTGGAATTGGAAAAACTATCTCTGTGCAGAAGTTTATCTTGGACTGGGCTGAAGGGAAAGATAATCAGGATATTCATTTCATGTTTCCACTTCCATTCAGAGAGCTGAATTTGATGAAGGAAAAAAATATAAGTCTGGTGGGGCTTCTGTATCAATTTTTTACAGATACAGAAGGGCTGAGATCAAAAGACTTTCATGACTATAATGTCCTATTCATCTTTGATGGTCTTGATGAGTGTCGACTTCCTCTAAATTTCCGAAACAATCAGAGGTTGTGTGATGTAACAGAATCAGCCTCAGTGGACGTACTGCTGACCAACCTCCTCATGGGGAATCTGCTTCCTTCTGCTCTCCTCTGGATCACCACTCGACCTGCCGCAGCCAATCAGATTCCTCCTGAGTGTTTCGACCAAATCACAGAGGTTCGAGGCTTCAATGACCCTCAGAAGGATGAGTATTTCAGGAAGAAGATACATAATGACACTATGGCCAATAAAATCATCACACACATCAAATCATCAAGGAGCCTCCACATCATGTGCCACATCCCGGTGTTCTGCTGGATTACAGCCACTGTACTAGAAGCAATGCTATGTGAATCAGAAAGTGGGAAGATTCCCAATACTCTCACTCAAATGTTCACACGCTTCCTATTCTTTCAGACAAAACTGAAGACCCAGAAGTATGAAGGAAAATGCGATGTGGATCTTCAGCAGACCAAAAAAAATATTCTCTTACTGGGCAAACTGGCTTTTGAACAGCTGGAAAAGGGGAACCTGATCTTCTATGAGGAAGACCTGAGAGAGTGTGGCATTGATGTCAGAGAAGCGTCTGTGTACTCAGGAGTTTGCACACAGATCTTCAGAGAGGAGTTTGGGCTGCACTTGGGGAAAGTCTTCAGCTTTATGCACCTGAGCATTCAGGAGTTTCTTGCTGCTGTATATGTGTTTGTGTCCTTTGTCAACAAAAATATCTTCACTTCCAAGTCAAAAATGGAGGAGTTTCTAAAGAGTGAGGTGGACAGGGCCTTACAGAGTGCAAATGGACACCTGGACCTTTTCCTTCGTTTCCTTCTGGGTCTATCACTGGAGTCTAATCAAACAGTCTTTCGAAGCCTTCTGAAACAGCGAGGACATCACTTTCAAAGTGGACAGGTCATTGTTAAGTACATTAAGAGGAAGATTAGGCAAAATCCCTCTTCAGAGAAATCAATCAATCTGTTCTACTGTCTAAATGAATTAAATGATCATTCTCTGGAGCAGGAAGTACAAATATTCCTGAAGAGAGGTAGAAGTGGTATTTCCAACCTCTCTCCTGCTCAGTGGTCAGCTCTAGTTTTTATGTTGCTAAACTCAGAAAAGGAAATGAATGAGTTTAAACTGAGTGTATATTATCCATCTGAAGAATGTTTACTGAGGTTGCTGCCAGTGGTAACAGCATCCAGGATAGCCGAGTAAGTCATTTTATATAAATTCTAATTTCTCTTTTCATTAGTGAAATGCAAGATGTCTATTGGTCAGCAGTAAGAAAATTTTGTGACAGCCATAACACTGTAAAATTATAATTCACACAGTGAAGAGGAAAGTTCATCCATCACATTTTAATTAACCAACAGCAGCTTTTTTCTAACAATTTTTGACTGAAAAGCTATTGTAGTTTTAAAAATAAGCTTAGTTCATTCAGTGAAGACTATGCAGTATTTTAATTTACATTTGGTGAATTAATTCAATTTCACTAGTATTTCTTACTTGCATCCTACTGTTAGATAGACCTACCTAAAAAACATTTGAATTGTATATTTATTATATTGCATTTATTTGTCCTGTAATTTGCTTATTAGTTTTATTCTTTTTACTGACTGTCTACTTGTCTTCATTAATCATTTGAGAACTTTATACTTACATCATTTAAGCTAGTAGGTTAGCTTTTGCTGTGATATTAAGAATTGAGGATTGTTGAGTTCCCTTTTGATACTACACTCATACTGCGTCATAAGTAAGTATGGGAAAAACTAATTGTTTTCAGATTTCCGAAGCCTTTTTCAATCCGGCACTGAAACTTGCCAGCCATTAGTTTGTGGAGTTGAATAAAACAAACCAATGATAGTGTGGCACAGCCACACGAGCCTATTATGAGCAAACTCACACAAGCCCGCAAAAAAGGGCAGGGGAACAGGCTTTATATGCTGGCATCTCACCAAGGCAGGCTGATTCATTATCTTTAACAACGCAGATCTCTTCTCTTTACTGGATCCTGAGACTTGAAGCCACCTTTATCTGCAAGCAGCTGGATTCTGATCAGCTCGCCGCACTGCAGAGCCAGATCAGATTACCTCTTCTCTGCTCACCGATCTCTACAGTTCGCCACTCTCTAGCAGACCATCGCTCTCAAGCAGCTCTGATCATCGCTCATGCTCATGAGCCGCCTGCAGCATCGAGCGCATCGTTCTCATCACTTCTACCCACTTTGCAGTGCTTTTCTAAAAGAGCTAATTTCTAGAGCAATTTCTGCGATGTTGTTGCGAATGCTGTGCCATGGCTGTGGCTTGTGCAGAGCACCTCTGAACAGTGAGTGTGCGTGATATCGGGAGAAATCCTACACTGAAGCCACACTCACTGAATTTATCTGTTCTCATTGCGAGAGCATGAGTCTGGCCTCTCTGCGCTTGCGGACTGCTTTCTTTGCAGAGAGCAACTCCGCCCCTCGCACCCTCCCATTTCTTTCCTCCCAGGAAAGTGGAAGTGGAGTGGAATGGCGCAGCAAGCAGCTTGATACCGAGCAGGTCCTTACTGGGAGGACACAGGCTCTACATTGAGATTATAATATCTCACAAATGTGTTAGGTGTCACCCAGCCTGCAGCTCTACAGATGGCTGTTAGCAGGCGTCATGCGCCAGCACCCAGGACGAGGCTACACTCCTAGTTGAGTGAGCTCTCACCCCTAGGGGGGCATGGCAGGTCTTGAACCTGATAAGCCAGGACAATAGTATCCACCATCCAGTGGGATAACCACTGCTTGGAGACAGCTTTTCTTTTCTGCTGATTCTGAGCAAAGAGGGTATGAGAAGACAACTCATTCTCGAGCTGGCTCTGTGTTGAAACTTGCAAGGGAAAAGGGGAACGAGCGGTGAGGAAGCACGTCGTCCACGACCACTTGGGACCCGGAGGTAAAGGAAACCACTCTTTTAATGAAGGTTTGGGTACCGCTGGCCGTGGACACTGCACTGGCAGACACAAAAAGAAAACGAGAACAAAGGATTCTCCCACGGCCCTCCTCTGGGGGAAGGAGTTGTCCTGCTAACATCTCCTTACGAGCTGACATCCTAAACTCCGGGTCGCCCATCCCAGGAAGGCCGCTTGGCCTGATGCTTGGCAGGTTTGGGGGCAGAGACGGGCTGCACCACTCTTCTGTGGCCATCTCCTCACTGTGGCCAGGATGAAGGCTGCTGCTGTTGCTAAGTGGGAGTGGAGGAGACCATAGGGGGGCACCCTCGGCGACAAGCAGGCTGAGGTGGCTGTGCCAGCGGCAGTGTGGAGACAGCAGCGGGCTGCCAGGGGATAATATGCTTGATGGCCTCAGACTGCTTCTGGGCGGCAGAGAACTGCTGGGCAAAATTCTCCACCGTGTCGCCGAAGAGGCCAGCCTGGGAGACCGGGGAGTTGAGGAGCCTGGTCTGATCAGACTCCCGTCATGTCTACCAGGTTTAGCCATAAGTGGCACTCATGGGCCACCAAAGTGGACATCACCTGACCCAAGGAGCATGCCGTAATCTTCGTCACCTGGAGAGCGAGGTCGGTAGCAGTGCGCACCTCCTGCAAAACCCATGGAGGCATAGCTCTTTGAGCACCTTGGCTTGGTAGACCTGTGGTGGCCATGGTGTGCAGGGCAGAAGCGGCCTGACCTGCAGATCTGTAAGCCTTGGCCACAAGCGTGGTTAATAACTTACAGGCCTTGGAGGGAAGCTTTGGACCACCACGCCATGTGGAGGTGCTCTGAGGACACAACTGCATCGCAACTGAATGCTCCACTGGGGGAATCCCAGCACACCCCTTTGCCATCCACCATCGAGGGCAATGAAGGTGGAGGAAGCACCAGAATGGTTTCGGGCAGTTAAAGGCAAGGCAAGGCAAGTTTATTTATATAGCACATTTCGTACACAATGGTAATTCAAAGTGCTTTACATAAAAGAAAGTAAAATAATCATGAAGAAAAATAATTACAAAAATAAAACAAGCAATTTTAAAACTTTTAAAATGATTAAAACATTTACTTAAAAATGAATTTAAAAACAGTTAGAAAATGATTTTACATAAAAAAATAAATAAAAAAAAAACAGTGAAAATATAGTGCAATCAGTTTAGACATAGCACAGTGCTCATTCAATAAATGCACAGGTAAACAGATGAGTTTTGAGTCTAGATTTAAATGTGACTAGTGTTTAAGCATATCTGATCACTTCTGGAAGCTGATTCCAACTGCGGGCAGCATAGTAACTAAAGGAGGACTCCCCTTGTTTTGTGTGAACCCTTGGTATTTCTGGTATTTCTGCTGGTGATAAAGGCATGAACAAGTTTCTCCAAGTCTTGGCTGGAAAGAAAACATCTAATTCTTGCAATGTTTTTTAAATGATAGTATGCTGATGTAGTTACTGCTTTGACATGACTACTGAAACTAAGGTCTGTCTCCAGAATCACACCAAGATTCCTGACTTGATTTTTAGTTGTTTGACCCCTAGAGTCAAGGTATGCATTCACCCTGAGAACTTCATCTTTGTTTCCAAATTCAGTGACTTCAGTTTTTTTTCTTGTTTAACTGAAGAAAGTTCTGGCACATCCAACTATTAATTTCATCAATGCATTGGCAGAGGGAGTCAATGGGGCTGAAGTCATTTGGAGATAAGGCTAGCTAAATCTGGGTATCATTAGCATAGCTGTGATAGGTAATTTGGTTCTTTCTAATTATTTGACTTAGTGGAAGCATATACAGGCTAAACAAGAGCGGTGCAAGAATTTACCCTTGTGGGACTCCACATGTCATGGACGTCCACTTAGACTTATGCTCTCCTAGACTCACATAATAGCCTCTCCCTTCTAAGTATGACCTGAACCATTTGATTTCCATCCCAGAAAGCCCGACCCAGTATTCCAGTCTCTCTAGTAGTATGTTATGATCGACAGTGTCAAACGCAGCACTGAGATCTAGCAATACCAGCACCGATATTTTGCCACAATTTAAGCAAATATCATTTATTATCTTAATGAGTGCTGTCTCTGTGCTGTGATGCGGTCGAAAACCAGATTGAAAATTGTCCAGGTATCGATTTGAGTTTAAGTATTTGATTAAAATCTGATTAAAAACTACATTTTCTATAATTTTGCCTATAAAAGGAAGATTGGATATTGGTCTAAAATTGCTCAAAATGGTGTTATCAAGATTGCTCTTATTCAGGAGGGGCTTAACAACTGCAGTTTTTAGGGAGTTTGGAAACGCCCCAGAAAGAAGTGAGGCATTCACCACTTCTAAAGATTTGCTTCTAAGCAGTTAAGCACACTTTTGAAAAAATATGTGGGAAGTGTGTCAAGATAGCAGGTTGATGATTTTAGTTGCTGCACTATGTCTTCCAGAATTTTGCTATCAATTGCTTCAAAAATAGACATAGTATCTTTTTGATATTGTGGCCGAATCTGTCTGACCTCTTTATTACTTGAGGATGTGCTAATCGCCTTCCTGATATTGATGATCTTCTCAGAAAAGAAGGAAGCAAACTCATTGCATTTCCTGTCTGAGAGCATTTCACTGGGAATCTAACTTGGGGGGTTTGTCAGACTCTCAACAGTGACAAAAAGAGTACGAGTGTTATTTAAGTTACTGTTTATAAGGTTTGAGAAGAAATTCTGTCTAGATGTGGCTAGTTTCACATTATAAGCATGAAGGCTGTCTTTATAGATGCTATAGTGAATTTCAAGTTTCGTCTTCCGCCACATCCACTCAGCTTTTCTGCATTGTCTTTTCATAGTCTGAACTGCTGTTGATCTTCTCCAAACTGATTTCTATCTGTTTTTTTTTACTGACTATTATTGGAGCAACATTATCAATAACATTCTTAACTGTTGAGTTGAAGGAATCAAGGAGAAAATCAACAGAGTCTGCAGAAATGCTTGGTTTTAAAGATATAGCCTTCATAAATAGTGCACTTGTGTTCTCGTTTATGCATCTCCTTCTGACAGAAACAGATCTAGATTCAGTGGTAGCAGATATCAAAATATCAAAGAAAATACAGAAGTGATCAGATAGTGCTACGTCCTTAGTAACAATGGATGAAATGTTTAGACCCCTACTGATGATTAAGTCTAGAGTGTGTCCACCTTTGTGTGTGGGTCCATACACATGCTGAGTCAGGTCAAAAGTGTTTAGTACCGTTATCATTTCTATTGTAGTTTTGTTTTCTGCATTATCTATGTGAATATCAAAATCCCCTGCAATTGCAAAACAGTCAAACTCTGAGGGAAATCATTGATAACATTTCTGTGACCTCTTCAACAAATGCTGGAGAGTATTTTGGAGGCCTGTAAATGATAATAAACACAATGCGTGGAGCACCTTTCAGCACAATCCCTAGATATTCGAAAGACAAGTACTGACCAAATGACCAAATGTTTGCATTGATAGACATCTTTAAATAGAGCAGCTACACCCCCACCTCTCCTAACAGTCCTGCAAACACTCATGTAAGTGAAGTTAGGAGGGGCTGCTTTATTTAGGACTGTTGCATTGCAGCTGTCTTCAAGCCATGTTTCATTTAGAAACATAAAATCCAGATTGTTTGTGCTTATAAAGTCATTGATTAGAAATGATTTATTTTTTAGTGAGCAAATGTTTAAAAGTGCTAACTTGATTGCAGTGCTTTGTGTCTTTATATCAATCTTAGTTTGATGCATAATAGGCCACAGATTAGATCAGTTTGCCCTTCGGCTTGAGAAGGCCTTAGACTTTCTATCACGTGATAAAAATGAAATAGAGAAAGCTACAGGCACATTGGGTTCCCGCTTGTTCAGTAATCATTTGTGAATGTTGCTGTTATTATAGTGGGGACCCGACACATATCACTGTGCCTTCCATGAACTGGTCACTTCCTAGTGCACCTCTGGAAAGAGAGGAACCAGTGGGGGGTGCTGGTGATCAGCACTAGCAGCCCCCAGGAACCAATCGTCCAGCCTCGAGCGCCCGGGACAGGGTGGAGGATTCCACTTAACCTCTATGCTCATAGCTGCCCGGGAAATCATGTCCGTCAGCTCTGGATCAGACTCAGACAACTGGCACTCCCGGGGGAGCCAACGCAGCTGAATCCTCATCTCCCAAGGACTCAAGTCTGCCTTGTGATGTGGCGATCGACATCTGGTATTCCTCCTGAGCCCCAAATGAGATGTCAGGAACCTGAGAGGGTCAAGCACACTCATCCGGAAACTAAAACAGCTGTGGCGTTTGTGAGGATGAAGTTGCCAGAGGAGGCTGTCTTGTTGGGGAAGCCAACACAGTAACCCTTTTAGATCACCCTGGCCACCTGCCAAAGTAGCCCTCTTAAGAGGAGCTAGAACGGGGTGTGGCAGAGGGGACTCTATACCTTTTAAGGTAATCAAGTCCCGATCTTAACGCAAAGATTGTCATGTCTCTGCAATGAGAATATGAGTCATCCACGAACACAGTGATCGTGGCCGTCACAAGGAGCCATATATCGAGCGCACCCAGAAACACACGGGCTGAATGACATCTTTAAAAAGATGCAAACAAAAACCCGAAACTATTTTAGAAGCTCTTTCAGTGGTGCTGAAGCGCTCAGAGGAACCCGGGAGTTGAAGGTAGGTAGCTCTTGACAAACCGCTGAATCGCGCCATCACACCAACACCAGCAGGAGATGTGCTTGGCTCCGAAGTGAAAACTTGAATGTGAGTTGCTTGCGCTGTTCCTTATATACCCACACAGCAGGGCGGAGCTCATGATGCAAATCCCACAGACCAAGGCACACTGTGTAACATTGGCTCAATTTGTTACCACTTGAAGGTGATTGGGCTCTCAGGCGAGACCCCATTCATCAGTCTCTTTGTGACGTAACGTCGAACGTGACCGACTGAGTTGAACCAAGGTTAAGTTAGTAACTGAGTACGTTTTTACTGGTAAAAACAAAAAACAAAAAACTTATATTGTGATATATCATTAGCTGAAAATTCTATTACTGAAATGAATGTGATTTATGATTTTTGTGATATCGCCACCACTAGCTTGTAAATATATTTTGAGATCAAGCATTTCATGGTCTGGCAAAAATGAGTATCAATAGAAAATATGTGAATTGATAAAAAAATAATTATAATAATAATTTTCCCATTGATTTCCTGTTGAATAAAACACTTCAATTTCTGATATCAATTCTTTCCTACAGTCTGAGCAGATGTCATCTCAAAGATGAAAGTTGTTCAGCTCTGGCCAAAGTTCTCAGCTCATACTCAAGTCTGAGAGAACTGAACCTGAGTAACAATAACCTGCCCGAGAGTGGAGTGAGGGTGCTCAGTGCTGGACTGGGAAGTTCAACCTGTCATGTGGAGACATTAAAGTAAGATATTATATAAACATATAAACATATATATATATATATTATTGTAGTACTATGGTGATATCTCTTCAGCACACAGCGCGAGCAGGTCAAACTACTATGCAGAATATTAATAACTATGACTGGAGTGTCACATCCATACCATTATAATGAGAAGACCATTATAATAAAATGCTGTGAATCTTTAGAGTTTAGCTGCTGTGTTGAGAAGAACGCATCCACAAAATGAGTTCATTCAGAGCCACGCAGGCATGTTCATTTGCTTTCGGGCACTTTTTGCAGATCAAAAACATTTAATCAAAACATAAAAACATTATTTACCCCGTTTGTATCTGCGAGGCATTTGTTAAAATTTTTCCCTGTGTGTTAACATCAGTAATTATGAATGTCGGATGATGACTTGACTCAATGTATTTGCCCCACCCCCAAACATATATATATATATATATATATATATATATATATATATATATATATATATATATATATATATATATATATATATATATATATATATATATATATATTAAGGATGGTGTCAAGTTTTCTTTTATTATGAAGTCCTTTATTCACAGACAAAATAATGGGTCACAGGATGCTCCTGATCAAATTATTAAGTCTAAACATCAGCATTCACAAACCACTGTCCACTGTTATTTTTAACAGAAAAGAATTGAACAAGCTCATAATCATGACCGTATAAGTTGGAAACATGAAGACAGCAGAGAAGAGCTCTCGCCCAACACAGTAGCTACGTTAACATATCAAATAATACCAAATAATCTGTTTGTAATCAGATTGATGGCTAAATCGGATTGAAAAACGTTCATATAAACACTTATATGAACACTTATATAAAAACTAATTGATCCGATTGAGCTCGATCCGAATTAAATTTCAGTCGGATTGAAGGGGGTGGTTTATACCTCTTCTAATACAATTGAGCGTGCATGTAAACACTTGATCGGATTGAACCATGAAACTGAAAAGGACTGCGCATGTGCAACAACGAAGAAATAACATAATTGACGTATGACAAATTTCACTCGCCAACTGTGAGGTGGAGCAGGACAGACTTGTTTTGGATGATAAATATAAGCAGCACAGTGGTTTGTATGTTTATTTATCCATAAAGGTTTATATAATAATTCTGCTGTTAAAACAAATAAAGAAACCATGTAGGAGAGTGGTTATTTTGTGCAAATAGAGAGAAACTCAATATTATCTTTATGTCACTTTCACTTTTCACTTTCACTATTTGAGCAGTGTGCACATGCCTAAAAAAATCTATTCTGATTTGAAGCTTGTGACATAAACCCGCACATCAACCGGATCACTTTATTTAGTGTTCATGTAAACACTACAACGAGATTCATCAATCGTAATTAATTCAGTCCGATTTAACAAAAATTGAGCATGTAAACATTGCCAGTGGAGTGAATCATTTTGTTAACTTGGTGGATTATTATTTTGGGTTGTATGGGACGTGGTAACACCAAGCAGCAACCTCCCGCACTCTCTTGTGAAGCCAACAAGGAAGTGACTTAAACTGCAATTCATCGACTGGCCGCTAGAGGCTGGCTGCAAAAGGGAGTTAATCCCATAGACTCCCCATGTAAAATTCCCAGCGTTACAGCAGAAAAAACAAACAAAAACAACAAAATTTTTACAGCCTAGTTAAAAAAAATGGCTGTAGAAAAAAGTTCTTCAGGATTCTACAGGAGACTTCCTGGGCACTATGTCCATGTTTTTTACAGTCTATGATAAAAACATGGACGTAGTGTCCGTGATGTCACCCATAGAATCCTGAAGAGCTTTTCTGAAGCTCAAATTGAGCTGAGCGTGCCATCGCCATCTTGGCAGTGCGTCACAGTGCATCACTCCCGGATAATGGAAGATGGGCAAAAAGGTGGGAGCTGGTTGCTGAAACCACACCCACCTAGCTCGACCGCGGTGACCAGGTGCAATCCACCTGTCACTCAAGTTGCCACACCCTTAATAATGCAAAACTTTAAGGATTAATATAATTTAAACAGATGAGTAAAAAAAAATTACCCCTCTCACAGTTGTCATGAAGGGCAAAATTAGCTATATAGACCAAAATAATTTTTTGAACCAGGCTGTAAACATGTTTTTTTCCGCTGTAAATTTGGGCATTTCAACATTGGGAGTCTATGGCAATGACTCCCTTTTGCAGCCAGCCTCTAGTGACCAGTCGATGAATTGCAGTTTTAGTCATTTCCGTGTAAGCTTCACGAGAGAGAGCGGGAGGTTGCCCATAAGTTTTTATAAAGTCTGTGTAACACACGTCTCTCTCACAATATATTGTTTTACAGATTTATCGCTTTTTGCAGCTCAGAAATATTCACGCAATCATACAGAATGTCCCAGCAGATCTGAACTCTGGTGCGGTTAGCGCTCACACTCTCTGATGTATAACTTAGTCTTAGCCTCAGATGTCACGCCCATGGACTATTGGCTAAACATCTGATGCTTATGGGAAACAAAAGTGGAAACACTTTAGGAGTGTCAAAGTCATCATCAGATTTCTTAAACAAGATTTCTGGAAAACGTGTGTTGCGCTCTTTAACGATTCACCTGGAAGCAAAAATGCTGAGGCACCAAACCCCCTCATGAAAGAAGAAATGCGTTGAGTTTACAACTGTGACAACGAGCACTTATCAGGATCAACTAAACAATGGATATTCACCCTCAAGAGCTGGTGCTCGGCAGTTTGCCTTTGTTCATTAAGTTTTCTCTTGCTCTAATAAACTGTGTGTTTTTTGGTCATTCGCCTCTGGGTCCTCTGTCTCACCCCGGACAAATATTGCCCAGCACTTCTAAATTATGCATTTTTACATATGATTTCTTGGCAAATATACATCATTCTTAGTTGTAACTAAAGAAGGTGAGATTTCATAAAAATATTTTGTTTAAACTTTGCGAGTTAGTCCAATTTGCATTTTGTACATCTTTTTCTATCCCTAAATAATTTATTTTGTTAATTTCACTTTTAGGTTATCTAATTGCTGTATTGGAGATGTAGGTTGTGCTGCTCTGGCTACAGCTCTGAGATCAAACCCCTCACACATGAGGGAACTTAATCTCAACAGAAACACACTGGGAGATTCTGGAGCAAAGTTGCTTTCTGCTCTAATTGAAGATCCACAGTGTAAACTGGAGAAACTACAGTGAGTGATATTTCTGCAGTGTAAAGGCATTTGTAGATATTTCGTAGAAGTGGATTGGTATTTTTCTATTCTATCGCAATTATGTATGAAATTATACATTTTTACTAGTCTGTATATGGAAAATCCATATCATGTTTTTATAATTAAGTTACAGAAAGAGACGATGTAGGATGTAAATATAAAATAGTTTTGTCGAGTGAACATGAGAGGAATTTTAATGCAGTGCTCTTTTAAAATCATGATTAATGTAAGGATTTTTTCACCTCTCTGCAGGCTGTCTCACTGCAGTATTGGAGAGGAAGGTTGTGCTCTTCTGGTTTTAGCTCTGAAATCAAACCCCTTACACCTGGAAGAACTCGATCTGAGCTTTAATAAACCAGGAGATTCAGGAGTGATGCTGCTGTCTGCTGTACTGATGGATCCACAGTGTAAACTGGAGAGACTACAGTGAGTATTAAAAGAATCTATTATTATAGTCAATTTTAAATAAAACATTCTCTTTAGTCTAATGTGGTGGCTCAATATATTGCATGTAGGAATGACTGTTTGTGTGTGTGTGTGTGTGTGTGTGTGTGTAAGCACGTGCTCTTGTTTTTGTGACATATCAGGACCAGTGTTTGGAATAACGGCGTTTAAAAGAACGGCGTTAGGTAACGACGTTATTTTTTTCAGTAACGCGGTAATTTAACATTACTTTTCCCGTCGTTACAACGCCGTTAACGTTACTGAACGTTAAATGTGGTGCGTTAATATGCATTGATTGACTATGCAATCCGAACGGGCCCCTGGCTCACACAGCGAGTGAGCAGGTGGGTTAATGACGAGATAAGCGGTTGTGATTGGCTAAGGCAGAGTCATGTGTTTCATGGTAGCCAATCAGAGCCAGTGTTTTTACACACATGCCGGCACACGCGGCTGCGCCAGTGGCACCAAACACACACACACATACACACACACACATGCAACAGCTACACAGAGATTCGCAGCAGAGATGGCGAGTCAGGAGCAGGTGAAGGTGAAGACATAATGCACTACTTCAAATTCATTGTGGTCAAAGGCAAGAATGTGCATGTAATGTGTATATGCAATGTGTGACACGCATCTACAAAGCTAGTGGCCAAAACACTTTTCTTACTTGAAGTGCAGGATAAAACTCTTGCTGTCTGTTGACGTGCAAATAGTTACTTTCCCTGGTAATGAGTTACTTTTATTATAGAGTAATTCAGTTACTAACTCAGTTACTTTTTGGAACAAGTAGTGAGTAACTATAACTAATTACTTTTTTAAAGTAACGTTCCCAACACTGGGAACAAAACTCATCATAATGGTTATTTGAGAATTGACTTACTAGTCACATGGAGCGAAGTGTCCTGGAGATGTTGTCAGAGAGAAGCTCCGCTCCGACTCGACTGGGGTGTAATCCATCAGCGCGAAACAGCCTAGGACGCTCCCAGAAAAGATTCCAGTTATTAACAAATAGCAGTTTCTGTTCTTTACACCATGACAACAACCATTCATTTAAAGCAAAAAGTCTACTGAACCTTTCGTGTCCTCGTCGATACGTGGGCAGTGGTCCTGACACGACGATCGTCGCCGCGGGCGTCGTGCTGCGAACCGTCTCGATCAGGCTCCTGAAGTCCCTCTTCAGCGTCTCCGTCTGCCGCAGCGTGGTGTCGTTAACCCCGGCGTGAAGCACGACCGCTCTCGGGCTCTCGTCGTCCTTCAGGATCGCGGGTATCTGCGCAGAAACATCGAGAACACGAGCACCAGGCAAACAATGAGTGTGCACTTTACCTTCGGCTAACGTAGCACTTACGTGTCGGACGATGGAGTCTCCGATGATCACAGCGTCGCGTCCTGTCTCGCGGAGGGGAGCGAAGCGGTTCTGGATGGAGATCTCGAAGGCAGGAGGGGGAGATGTCGTCGCCCGGGACCCGGCTCGCATCCTCCGCTGTGGATGCACCCAGGGTCCGTGGTGTCCCGGCGTCGCAGTGAAGGACATCTGGGAAGATCGCGTCCTGGGTGCACCGGGCCTGCGCAGAGAAACACACGGAGTAGACGTGGTGGGACTGTTAACAGCACGCTGTATACTTACCCCGGACTTGTGAGTGTCAGCCCGGGATGATTCCAGCGCGGCTCTCCGCTCTCTCAGCTCGGCCTGCCTCCGTTCCAGGTCGCGAATCTGCTTCCCCACGGCCTCGAGCTCGAGCTGCACAGAGTGGAGACATTCATCCGCCATTAAAGCAAGTAACAGTGAGTACAGCAGTGGTAATGTGTGTGAATAGAGTATTAGCAATGTAAGCTCAGTTAGCAGCAACCACGCTTGCTGATGCTAACTGGCTAAAAGCTAATAGCGGACCCGGGAGATCAAAATAAATCTAGTGATAGCGAGTCGCTCTAATTGTTTTTGTTGTAGAATACAATAGAGGATATATTCACGCGTTATATAAACGGAAACGATGGTGTATAAAATAGATTTTTAAGTTAAAAATAGTCAATGAAAAGAATATAGTGACGGAGCTCAAACGCAGTTCAGCCGTCAACAACAAACAGGAACTCATGAAAGAAAGAATCTAATGCCTCAGTCTTGAAAAAGGAACTATAATACATAAATACAAGTCTTTTTGGGACACTGGTTTTCACTAAGTTTTTCACAGTTTTCACTCAGGAGCCATTTGTTTTACCCCAGTTCTCCAGGCATTTTTGGATCCTTCAATCCAGTCATTTAAATGTGGTGCTCTCGAAAGCAGTTCCTGTCTAACTGCAAGCAAAGTCCCACATCACATTCCTGGCACTTCCATGGGGGCTCCTCTTGCATAGTTTGCAACTCTATAAATGCACGTTCTTAAATGAGTGGAATTTTCTAGAACTGCTTAGGTAATGTCAATGGCATGACACATTTCAGATGAGGTCAAGTTTAAAATTTTAAATCAGTCAGAGCTATACAAATTTATCTTAATTTTTTACAAGTAAATCTTCATTTAATGAAAAGGTTACTTTTATTAGTCTTTGTTAGGGGTGTCAGGTGGCCAATGCAGGAAAGATCAAATGGCCCTGACGTGGCATCCCTTCTTTGTTTAAGAAATTCTTCTTCACCCTGTAGACTGGAATACTGCTGTATTGGAGATGAAGGTTGTGCTGCTCTGGCTACAGCTCTGAAATCAAAACCCTCACACCTGAGAGAACTGAATCTGAACAGGAACACACTGGGAGATTCTGGAGCAAAGTTTCTTTCTACTCTACTTGAGGATCCACAGTGTAAACTGGAGAAACTGCAGTGAGTGATATTGGTGGTATTATTATTACTATTATAATCATAAAAGTTACTTTTATTATATTTCATTCTCTGCTTTGTGGTAGCATCACATGCTGCACATACACAACACACACACACACATGTTTGTTTTTGTGAAAAGTGGGTTCATCCCATAGGCGTAATAGTTTTTATTCTGTACAAACTGTATATTCTATGGCCCTACACCAACCCTACACCTAACCCTTACCCTCACAGGAAACTTTGTGCATTTTTACTTTCTCAAAAAAATGTATTCTGTATGATTTATAAGCATTTTGAAAAATGGGGACATGGGTTATGTCCATAAGTCACCCTCTTCTTGTAACACATGTTCTTCTTGTAAGAGTTGTGTCATGATATGTCACAAAAACAAGAGCACACACACACACAACCAGGCCCAAATGCATTCAAATACCAGAAAGAAACAAGTCATAAACAAACTCTATTTATTGCATTTGTATCATGTTCTTACAAATGTTACTGTAAACTAGGCAAATCAGGTTGTGGTTTTTTAACTAAACTTACCACAAATAAAATAAATAAAATGCCTAATACAGACTCATATCGCTTTACAAACATTCTTTATATGTTTCGCAGGTTATCTAATTGCTATATTAGAGATGAAGGTTGTGCTGCTCTGGCTTCAGCCCTGAAATCAAACCCTTCACACCTGAGAGAACTCCATCTCAATAATAATGAATTAGGAGATTCAGGAGTGAAACTACTCTCTGGTCTACTGGAGGATCCACAATATAAACTAGAGGAGCTACAGTGAGTTATTGATTTCCTTAGGAATTTTACAGCATATGTGGAAATGAACATTACATTTTGTGTGTGTGTGTGTGTGTGTGTGTGTGTGTGTGTGTGTGTGTGTGTGTGTGTGTGTGTGTGTGTGATTTTTTTTTCCATTGTGATAATGATTATGATACAGGAAGTATTAATGTTTGTCCTTTTTCTCCACCGTTTTACAGTATATGTCCTGTACTTTAAATGCAAAACAAACAACTGCCTTCTGTCATGAAGAACAAACAGCTGCTTGCTGCCACCTGGACACACACTTTGTCTGTAAGGGTTATGAACTCACATGTAGTAATAACTGAAATTTAAAAATCTGCTGATGTTGTACTACTTGCAGCAATACAGTAAAATACATGTTTTCTATGCATTCCATTCCATTACAAAATGCTTGACAAACTGCTTTTATGCATTTTTGTTCTTTACTGTGTAATTGTCCAGAATGCTAGAGATATGATGGTTCAGACTCATTACCATTTAAAATAATTAATAGGTGTGATCAAATCCTGCGGGAGTGAACCTGTCAGTGTGTTACATGTATATAAAGTGGTGTGTAAAGAAACTGATATTTGATAATGCTTTGGCAATGCACACATCTTTTGAGTGAAATACTGAATGAAATACGTTTTTCTTTTTTATCTACTTAAACTTTTTACATCTTTTATTGTAGTTTTAAAACAAAGAACATATAAATAACATAAAACAAATACATAATAAACAAAAATGAAGAAAGCAATAAGAATATATACATAATGCTATTTCTGACTCATGCTTGTCATGTGATGTTACTTCTCACTGCTTGGACATTGTCATTTATAATTACTGGATGCTGCATTTAAAAATGATCAAATAGCAAGCCTTTGCATATTAAAGGGGTCATATAATGTTGCTAAAAAGAACATTATTTGTTGTAATGGGTTTATGCGGTTCAAGTAAAAAAAAAAAAGCACATTATTTTCTACATACTATACAATATAGTTTCTCATCTATGCCCCACCTTTCTGAAACGCATACATTTTAACAAAGCTCATCGTCCTGAAAAGCGAGGTGTGCTCTGATTGGTCAGCTATCCATTGTGTTGTAATTGGCCGAATACCTCAAGCATGTGATGGAAATGTTACTCCCCCTGACTATACTGTGATGCCATGTGTGTCCTGGAGCACCGAGACTAAAACATTAAAGTGGGGATATAATTACAGATTATAATGACAATACCAGCAGCCCTTAATTCCAGTCCTCGCGCCCCCCAGCTCTGCATATTTTGTATGTTAACACACCAGCGAACATTTGGGCAATGTTATGCAAAGCTTCCCACACAGTTAAATAGACATATGGGGGTGTGTATAAATGAGGCGTTTTAGGAGCATGTGGACAAGTCTTAACTTTTATAAAGAATATCTCTTCAGATTTGAGACTTTAGTCTTTGTGCTTCACACAGGTGAGTTGGTCTGTACAAACCACAACTGTACAAAATATTGGTAGCAACACACTCTCCTCTATGCGTATAGACACTTTACACACACACTGCTGTGTGCACATAATCCCACAAAAGACTCAGTAATATGTTTTTACATGCTCATGCACAACAGATCATCTTGCACTGTTCCCCAGCCAGCTGCTTGACTTACGGTGTTTCTCTTTGCACATGTACAGTATTGAAGCACGTATAATGTTTGTTTTTGTTTGTTTTTTATGTATAGGTAAACATTTATATATAGTATATTCATAGTCAAAATCTGTCAGTAGGTTAGGTGTGTGTAGGTTTATACTGTTTTACTTCATTGTTGTATGTCTGTATTTACGTAGCACAGTGTGAGACACAACATTTCGTTCCACTGTATGTCCACACATGTAGCGCAATGACAATAAAACTCAACTTGACTTGAACTTGAACTTTGAAACTTAACAGATCTTGTTTATGCACCAAGAGCTTGTAACACTCCAAAGAGAAAGGAAAAACAGAAATCGCATCATATGACCCCTTTAAATTATTTTCAAAGGAGCGTTCGGAATTTTGAGCCATCTAGCGCCCCCTGGAGGATGAACCACTCTGTGCCTCACTGGAAACCGTTATTTACGCAAACGTTATTTATGCACACGTCAGCATTCGGTGTTGTCTGGCTTTTAGATCGATACTGAGAATGTCTAATTCAGTGATTTCTGTAATTTCCAGATTTTTGGAGGAATATGCGTCCAGCACGCCGAACAAACTGAAAGTGATAGACGCATATCTCCTGTATATTATGATGACTGGAGCGCTGCAGTTTCTATATTGTTTATTAGTCGGCACGTTTCCGTTCAACAGCTTTCTGTCTGGTTTCATATCATGTGTTGGGTCGTTTATTCTTGCAGGTAACTGATTTATTCTTGTTTCTCCCTCTCTCTCTCTCTCTCTCTCTCTCTCTCTCTCTCTCTCTCTCTCTCTCTCTCTCTCGTTATTTATGTGCACAATAAATATCCATCCAGTAAATAGCCTACAAATAAGTACTTACTATTTTTTTTATTGCATTTAATAATATCTCCATGTCTTCTTCAGTGTGTCTGAGAATCCAGATTAATCCTCAGAATAAAGGCGAGTTCTTGTCCATCTCACCAGAAAGAGCCTTTGCTGACTTTCTGTTCGCCCACACTGTGCTTCATCTGGTTGTTATTAATTTCATCGGTTAAAGTGTCCAGATGTGCTGATAAAAAGGTAAAATAAACTGACTTTAATCTATAGCAAAACCCCAAACCTTAATGGTCTTGCAGCCTATAAATTAATCGTGTAATTTGTAACTTAAGTATTTAAGAGTAAAGTTATGTATTCTGTATCAATGTTTTGATATGGCAATAAAACAATTAAAATATTGACATGAAGATTAATGTTTAACAGGTAACCTGTAACTTTAAACTGTAGTTTCGCACTGTATCAAACATTTAAATTGATCACATTTGGTTTTCTCTTAAAATAATCTAAATATTTTCTTTCACACATGCTCATTCATTTATTTATGTCTGTTTTATTTTTATTATTATTATTATTTTTTGCAGACTGACTGTCAAGAAATGTCCAAACCAAGCGCACCCAGCTACTAGAAGCAGAGAATAAATATCATGTTCATGATTGCTATTTTCTCCAAACACTGACAGCACCTGCACACCTTATCAAGATTCCCAAATCCTCAGACCTCCCTACACTACTAGACAGATAAATCTCATTTCTTGAGATGGGATCTATTTTGGGTCCATTTCTGTTCCTTCTCTATATTCGGTGATTATTGAAGAGAATTCAGGCTAATATGCTCAACTGGAGTCTATCTTCATATTTTCTTCTTTTAATTTCAAACATGCTTGTACATGTTTCATTATCAAGATTATAGAGATATATATTTTTTGCTTTATTCAGAAATAAAACATAATAAACCATGTGGATTTTTCTTGGCCGTAACCAGAACATATGAACAACATACTCATAACTGTTAATTTGAATCAACATCATCATCGTGTGTGTGTGTTTGTGTGTGTGTGCGCGCGCGCGCGCAATTTAAAGCGCTTTGCATAAAAGCATCTGTGAACTGCCTAAATGAGAAAATCAAAGAGTAAAATAAATCAATCCTGAATGCATTAAAACAATAAGACAAATATGCAAATTAGAATTTAGAACAAGTTTTTCAATGTGAATTTAATTTTTTAATTTATTCGTGTGTTTTGTGTTAACTTACTGTTAACTATGAACCCAACTTCTTGTGAACTTTCCACAAAAGGGGCGCAAGGAGACTCAGAAAACCCAAATCCTCTATTATGCGGCAATGAAATCTCAGAAAAGTAACTTTGCTTCTTCAGCGCTGGCAATTTTTCAAAAGTATAATAGCTTTAAAAAAAAATACTATAGAGATATTAACAAAACAAAAACAAAAAAATATATATTTGGTCCGCCTTTTGCACCTTTTGCGCATCTACCCACTTCGTTTTCTAATGTTTGACGTGCCCGTGACGTCATGACGCAAGCGCATGCGCGGTAGAGTCTGTCTGCACAGCGCTTCCTAAACACGGATTCAAACCGTTGCGGGTAAAGATTCGATTTAAACTCTATTTATCTGCCTGTTATTTAAATTGTGATCTTTTTTCTTCCACGAACACACATATTTTCCGCCACTTTTTTGTATTTAATTCGGTCGATTTGGGCAAAGCGCAAATATTCAGCGATTAAGCTCAAAACATTGATAATCTGTGGGTTGAAGACTGTAAACACGCTTACTATGATTAAACATTATTAATCAATGCAATTACTGATTCTACTAACAAAATATGTAATGCTATTGGACGACATTTACCAGAGAATGCAAATGCATACAGTAGTTAACATTTAGTAACGTTACACGATATATAAATATATCTCATCCGATTCATATTTTTACCGTGTTACCAGTGGGGTATGAAAACTTGTTTTCTCTTTGAATTTAGTTGTTTTTCTTGGCACATTGGCAGATATTTGTTTTTGTTTTAATCAAAAACGAATTAAACTTTGACCAATTTCTCAGAAACAAATGCTTGTAAGTTTGTCAATGTGGTTCTCGATTAAATGCATCTTCATTTAAGAATCTGTAGACGTTTGAACTGGAAAATAAGACAATAAGTAGAGTAAAAGAATAGAAAGTAAGTCATTTCCATATTTGTGTGGTTGGAAGCGGAGTTATTCAAACATTAAGCTGTTCATATGGTCATTGTTTCATAACTGTGCTTCCACTACATCTTCCTTTCCACACCCATCAGATGCTGATTGACACCTGTCAGGTGCTGATGACCTCATGGCATCATCCTCTGAGGTGAACGTCCACATGGAAGAGGTGGTGGTGGTCACGACCCCTGACACAGCGGGTCAGACCTCATCGGCCGAGGAGGAGGAGAAGAATATACTGGTGGCGACGGATCTGGAACAGTCTGGGTGAGCACTTCACTCTTTCATGACTCCATCTTCAGCTCCCATCATGCACCTCTTCCAGACTCACAGCGGCTTTTGTCTTTTCCTGCACAGGGAAAACATTATGGAGCATAGCATGGAGTCTGAGGCGGAGTCTAGTGCCACTATCTCCCTGCCCAAGGACACTGTTTTTGGTAGGTATTGCGATTCACAAATTAAAGACACTTTAACAGAGCAATAATCCACTCAAACAGGTTTATCAGAGTGATTTCACCAGTTTATGCAGGTCATAAAAAGCTGGAGCACAAAGACTTGGATTCAAGAAGTCATGTCATTAAATGTTGCATGAACTGCAAAAACAAAACACACAAAAACTTTTTTTCCAGTGTTGAATTAAAATATACTGACTTGAGATGCAAACTGCACATAAGAAGTCTTGTTTTCTGAGAGACTGAATAATATTAATTAGTTTGTTTTCTGTTTGTTATCGGCCAGTGGGTTATGAAAAAAATGTTTACCTTTGAATTAAGTTGCTTTTCCTTGGCTTTCATTTAATTTTGACCAGTTTCTCAGAAGCCAACACTTCTTATTTTATGTCATTTTTTCTTTTTGAGTAAATATATCTTGATTTAAGACGTTTGGCTTGAAAAATTAAGACAAAAATACAGAGGAAGTGCATGACTTTTTGCGTTATGTGATCAGAAGCTACAGTCATTTCCATATTTGTGTGGTGGGAAGCGGAGTTATTCGAGCATTAAGCTGTTCATATGGTCATTGTTTCATAAAATCAGTTTTGTTTTAGTATCATTGGTTTACTACTGTTTGTTTTAAAAATTTGAATTGCATTTTTATTTTTAATTTTATGTAAGTTTCAGTAGATTTAGTTTTTATGATTTTACTATTTCAACTTTTTTTTAAGTTAAATTATTTTTTTTAATGGTTTTAGTTAGTAGTATTATAACCTTGTATAACATTTGAATACATAGATTTTATCAAAACCTAATTTAGCTATTGGAGATAATAAAGTTTTGATTATTCTTATTTGTGCATGCCATGTTCATATTTACACAGTGAAAATATCTGAAGATGCAGATGTGGAGGGTGATATTCTCTACCCAATAACGTGTGGGGACACCAAAGCCAACCTCGTCTGGAAGAAGTTTGTGTGTCCGGGGATCAACATCAAATGTGTGCAGGTAAATATTTGATCGAATCTGTTTTAAAACACTACAACATTATTGAGACACACTTCAGATCATATATTTGTTTGTATTTTTCTTCTTGATTTAAAGGCTTGTTTGTAAGTTAGGACGGTTAAGTCAATTCAGATAATCGCTATTTATTTTACATTTTCAGTTTTTAGTAAATGCATTAATATCATTTAGATGTTTAAAAAGTAAATCATGCTATTTTTATGCTTATGTTATTAAATTACATAAAAACAACAGATTCCTCAAACTGCATACACTTTTTTTATGCAAATATGTAATTTCAAAAAAATGTGTACATATTATTATTTGCAAATAGCACTGATTAGCCATTTCACGTAAAATCAACAGATTATGTATTTCTAAGACAGCATCAGAATTCTGCAATAATACATACAAACATACATATATATATATATATATATTAAACTTAATAATTTTTATTTATTAAGCCTGTTTTTAGTTGATGCATTAATTTCCTTTGGACATTTAAAAATTAAATAATGTTATTATTATGCTTATGTTATTACATTACTGTTATTATTCAATTATCTTTGCATCAGTGCTGAAAACTCATCCTGCATAAAAACAACAGATTCCTCAAACTGCATCAAAAAAATTAAAATGCAAATCTGCAATAAAAAAAAAAGTACATATAATTATTTGCTAACAGCACTGATTAGCCAATTTACATAAAAACAACAGTTTTTGTATTTCTAAAACGGCATCAAAATTCTGCAATAATACATATTATATATTAAACTTTTTTTGGATTATTAAGCCTGTTGTAGTTAATGCATAATATAATACATTCATATTTCATAGTTTAGATGACATTTCAGTTTTTCTAAAATGTGGTAAACAGTAATAATAAATAATAAGCATATGTGATGAATGATAATGATTACTATCATATCTAACCCTTATCTCCCTATAAACATTAAGGAAATAGTTCACTCATCATGAATAATTTCAGAAAAGATCTGTAAGTAAAGACTGTGAAGCTCCTGGATTGTTTTGCTATAAATGTGCTGCTCTGAGTAACGGAGTGTCTGCATATCTTTGCCACATAGACAGTTTTATCTGTTCATGAATGAATATAACTGCTTTCCATTTCCGGCGCTGATGCTGTGCTCGTCGTAATGCTTCATATTCATCACTGCTGTGTTCCAGCTGAACGAGCATCTCATCAGTCCCAAGGAGTTTGTCTATATAGCGGGAAAGTCCACGCTGAAGGACTGGAAGAGAGCCATTCGCCTTAATGGGACCATGTTGAGGTTTGAGGCAGAAAAGAATATAAACTAGAAATGCATCCCAGCACTGGCAGTTTTATAATAGTTTTAGATTTCATTGTTTATCAAACTAAAAATTAAAGCACTGAAGGTGCTGATCTTATTTTCTGTCCTTAATCATATTATTACTTTTTGTGCAGTTATTTTTTTTGTGCAGTGTATGTTTATATGTGTGTGTGTGTGTGTGTGTGTGTTTTCAACATTGCTAATAATCAAATGTTTCTTAATCTGCACATCAGCATATTAGAATGATTTCTGTGTGAGACTGAAGACTGCAGTAATAATGCTGAAAATTCAGCTTTTCGTCACAGAAATAAATAAAATTTTAACATATGTTCACATAGTGCATTTTTATTTTGAGTTGTAATAATATTTAACTTTTTTATATATATATTTTTTGATCACATAAATACAGCCTTAGTGAGCAGACAAGTCGTCTTTAAAAAAAAAAAAAAAAAAGTTTTAAAAAGTCTCCAAACAATAGTGTTTGTATGTTCTATAAATGCAAATTAATTTCCAAGTGGAAAATATGAAAACATTGTATGTTTTCTTTGAAATATCGAGCACTGAGGAGTTGTTTATAATAAGATATGTAAACAGTGCTATTGGGATATCATGTTTACTGTAGTTTATGCAAGATGAATGCACTGTTTGGTTGTTTCTACAGGAAGATCATGGATTCAGGTGAGCTGGACTTCTATCAGCACTCCAGACTGTGTTCAAACACCTGCCGCAGTACCAAGATTGACCTGGTGGGGTCACGAGTGTCTCTCAGCAGCCAGCAGTCCACCGAAACGGCTCCTGCGACCCCCGCCTCTGTGGACGGTATGAATCTGGACAGTTTATTCATAGTGTTTCACATTTGTATTTGACAAATTTTTTGATTGCACTTCAATGTTTTTCACGATAGCTCCATTGAATGGTTTGAGCTAGGGTTGTGCGCAACAAATAATTTGACTGCATTCGTTAAAACAGAAGTTTTGTATCAGACTAGACTAAAAGCAAGAAAACCCCAAAATATGGTAAGAAAAAAAAAAAAACCTTTGTGCGTGCGTGTGTATATAATAGCCAACATTTGAAAGACTCAATCTATGAATCACATTGACAAATCCCTCAATGAATGCTAGAAATATGTCGCAATCATGCCGTACTCTTGCCTCGTGTTATCAACATTTAATTTTAGGAGGACGTTAAAAAAGAAAGAAACGAAAAGCGCAAACACTCAACGTCAGCCAATGCTTATTTATTAAAATCAGATGGGGAAAAATGCAGAACAATGAAAAATCAATCTTCTTATAACGTTAGCCATCATATTTAAAAACAAGACAAAAACAATAGGGAATTTTATCAAGGAATAGCATTAAAACGGCTTTTAAAAACATAATTTGTCATGTAGCCTATTTCATCTAAACACAAAACGAACAAAAAGAAAGACAGACAGTACCTGAGGCGATTAGGGTTTCCATCCAAAGTTGCTAATTTAATTTAATGCGCAAAATTGGAATATTACATAAAACATTTGCGAACAACCACTGTTTCCATCCAACACATCAAAGAGAACAAAATAGTCACTTCCTGTTAAACTGGCACTAAATATCAAGTTGGAAACACTTGAAAAAATGTGCTCTGCAGGAACTGAAGTCGTGCACACAAAGATAACGAAAAGCTAGCCAAACTTTGAGCAGTGATTAATTATTTTGTGTATATGTTTCAGTGAATGGATCCTCAGCTTCGATTTCGGCAGATGCTGGTGATGACAGCACAGAATGGGTGACGGCTATCGGAGGTAAGAGACTTAGGGATGTATTGTATGTAGTCTGTGTAGTCGTTAATGGGTTTAACACTGTCACCGGCCCATTCTGCTCCATGTCAGAGGACACCATGACGTTCTGGAGAGGACTGAAGGATGCTGGGCTGCTGGAGGAGGTGATGGAGGACATGCAGGGAGAGATCCAGGAGATTCTCAAGGGCCTGGAGGAGCGAATCCACGACCCGCCGCTTCAGGTTAAAGGTCAGTGTTAAAGCCTTTCCACACGGAGCGCGAAAAAATTTAACAAATAACTAGGGATGTAACAATTAACTGTGAGCCGGTTGAAAATGTATTCAAAATGTGATGATTCAAATCTTTTGAGATGCAAAACAAATAGAGTTTAAATGTATATTTTTTTTAGGGGAACTTACTGTCTTTAGAAAAGTTTAGATGGTCTTTTTTCTCTTCATCTTGCCTCTGTGTAATGTATATTAAAGTTCATAACTGCAGCACTGCATTGTTTACAGCGGTAACCAACAGAATTATGTAAGTGCCACCTTCTGGCAGATAGTGAATCTGCATCTTGTTCAGACATAATATTTTATATATAGTTTGACAAAACTGAAGTCAAACCATTCTGTTTTTGCTTTAAATTTCTAAATTATACAATCTAGTTTAGATTAAACTGTTCATGTTGCATGCTTAAAATGCAATGTTAAATGCAAAGCAAACAAAGCCTAATTTTGTTTATATGAAGAGATATATTTATTTGAGTTATTTATTTGTTTTGAGGCTTTAGTTTTGATGTTAACATTTACATGATATTTACATTTAGTCATTTAGCAGATGCTTTTATCCAAAGCGACTTAGAAATGAGAACAATAGAAGCAATCAAAACCAACAAAAGAGCAATAATATGCATGTGCTATATTAGTATAGTGTTAGATTACATTTTCACAAAGGGATGTGCAACATTTTGTCCAAACAATAATAAAAGGGACACATTTTATGTATAATTTGTCTTAAATCTCATTTTATAAACAACCTGATGCTACAATCAGTTTAAACTCACTTGATATTTATTTGGACACTAAACTCAATTTCTTTCTCAAAATCTTAAAACAGTGTTTCTCCTCAGACTTTAATGCTACAGTGCTTAAAATGAGTTGTATAGACTAATAGGCAAATTGTGCATATATATGTATTTAATATTAATAATGAATATATTCATTATTCATATAACAATATCAAATATAGTATTTTCATCTATTTTTATATTTTAGAATATATTACATAGATTATATTATTATTGTTGTTTTTAATGTTCAGTTTGTGAATGTATATCGCAATTATATATGTATATATTAATAACTATATACTAGTGATATAATAATAGCTTTTTATATAATATAAGTGATTATTAATCTAATATATAAGACTTTATATATAATTTTTTTGTGGTATTTTCAATATTTTAGCATATTAAATGTCAGACTGATTTGGTATTGTTCATTACTTGAATCTGTCAACAGATGCTGCTCTGCTCAACAATATAGTGCAGAACTTCGGGATGTTGGACCTGGTGAAGAAAGTTCTTGCCAGTCACAAAAGCCAGATGGATCGCTGTAGGGAGCAGTACACGCGCAGCTTAGTGGGTCTGTACCTGTTTTTGTCTTTATCTCCTCATCCAGCAACAGACTTTTTGTGCATATTGTGTTTTTAAGAGAAAGTGAGCTTTAACTTTGTGCATTTATAGCCCTAGAGCAACAGTGTGACGAGCATCGCAAACGCGCCAAAGAACTAAAGAGCAAATCCCAGCACCTCAACAACGTCCTGATGACCTTGACCCCCGTGACCTCGCCTCCCACCACGAAGCGCCCCCGTCTGACCCGTGCTGTCTCGGGTCCAGCCACTGTGGCCTCCACGGCCGCCCAGCCCGCACACTTCACCCTGCCCATCACGCAGCTCACTGGCATCCCGCTGGACAAAGTGCTGTCGGTTCCGACCCAGTCTCCCCTGATCGGTGGATACACGGTGCTGACATCACCCGGAGGCACTGAACTCCAGTCTGAAGGTTCTAATTTAACCGTGTTGAGCACCGCTGCGGTTACACAGGGGTCCACGGCACCCACTTTCGTCAAAGTGGTCAGTCCGTTCCAGCTGGTCACACTGCCCACAGTAGGAGCTGGAGCTACGGTGCAGAATCTGGCAGCGCCAGTAGGGGGCGCAGTGGGCGGCACTGTAGTGGCGGTACCCATCAGCAGTGTAAACACTGCCAGTGTGGAGACCGTTGGGCCGCAGGCGGAAGCGGCTACAGAACAGAAAGACGACCAGAAGGAGTGAAATTCTCCTGAAACCGTGTTCAGTTCAGTTTTTGATGTTAATGCATATGTTATATCCTCTGTTTGTACATAGAGGATTAACTTTTTTGCTTTTTTAGAGTTCATTTGCAACTTTTTTTGCAACAACAGCCATGGTGTGGTAATGATTTATTTTTTATTTTTGCATTGCATTTGATTTAATTGTAATCTAATTACAATGTGGTAAAATATAGCCTGAATTGTTTAAAGCGAAAGTTCTCCCAAATATTAATCATCATTTACTCACTCCACGGTTGTTCCAAAACTGTGTGAGTTTTCTCATGTGGCACATGAAAGATGATATTTTGGCAACCAAAGAGTTGTTGGGTAGCCATTAACAATTCTTTCTTGTTCAATCGAAGAAAGAAATTCATAGATTCGGAACAACTTGAGAGTGAGTTAATGATTAAATACTTTTCATTTTTGGGTGAACTGTCCCTTTAAGGATGTTTTTTATTAAATGTAAGGCACATTTTGTCTTTAAAATTTCATGGTTGACCAGTGTATGCATAATTTGTATTTTTTTTTCTCACTCCATTATTTATCCTGTTCACATAACATTTTCTCGTATAATTTTTTCTCTATCGATGTTTCATCTTAGTATTTCTGAAAATACTTGTTACAGTGAAATCTGTACTTGACGTAGTTGATTATTTAAAATGCATTTACCTGGACCATGACAATCTTGTCTTTTAAAATAAATACAAATTGTACAATACAGAAAATTGGCCTCCTAAACAACATCATGTCCAAGATTAGGGGATCAAATGTCCAATTTTAAGAAAAGACGGTCATTGAAAAAACTGATTCAGAACTGATTCCTTGTAGTTCAACATTTTTTCTAACACTCTTACCATAGTAAAACCAGGTGTTTTAGCTGTTTCACAGAAGGGGTCTGAGGTGCTTTCTGTATATACTTAAGTCTTTCTTCAGCACAATACTTCAGGAAAAAATACTTTTCAAGTGGTGAATTTAACTTGTAACTCTTTTTTTGACCAACAGGTGGCGCTAATTACTTAAATATTATAGTGCAACGTGAGTTCTGACTTTCAGATAGACATGTCCATATAGAGTAAAGAAGAGTTTAAGCTTAGTAAGTAAAATAGCAGTAAGTCGTGTAGTAACATCTCATCTTTAATTTAACAATCGAACATGAATATGGCTAAAAAAATAATAATTTGAAAATCTGAAAAAAACATTTACCAAACAAATTTAGCAGGTAAAGTTCTTGCCCTTTATTGGTCATCTTAAACAAGCATTATCTGCAGGATGTACTGATTGCTTACATGGAGGTAAAGTTAATGAGAAACAACAAGTGGTCAGTCACTGAAACGTCCCGAGCGCATGATTGACAGGTGACAGGTGATTGATGGCGTCCAGAGGTCAGCAGCCATTTGGGATAGTAAAACACCTCAGCACGTGTAAGGTCATGACATCTGTGACCCTGAACCACAAAACCAGCCATAAGGGTCAATTTAATTAAACCTCATCTGCATTAATACCTCATCTGAAAGCTGAAAGAGTTTGTTAGTATATGAGCATATTTGGCCGAGATGCAACCATCTTAAATCTGAGGTTGCAAATAATAATAATCTAAATATTGTGGAAATCGCCTTTAAAGTTGTCCAAATGAAGTTGTTAGCAATGCATAGGCTATTGCTAATCAACTTTTTCGAAATTTACAAAATATATTTCAGCATTACTTCCCTAGCCTAATGATTTTTTGCGTAAAGGAAAGATATATATATTTTCTACCCATACGTGTAGGTTTATGGCTATTGCTATTGCTATACCCGTGCTACTCATGACTGGTTTAATGCTGCAGGGTCACATTAGTTGGGGAAACTGAAATGCGTTGGCTCAATGAGTTCTGGTTGGGTTATCTATGATACAATAGCCTATAAAGCATAGTCCTCGTACGATGAGGGCTGTTCGTCAGAGCGCACGGAGATTTTAAAATGACGCCGTAAAAACCCGCCATATCGCTTTTGGTTGTCCCACCTCAACTTCGGGCGAATTCTTCGCATAAACCCTCCATATCTCTTCTGCAACACCTGCGGGCTGGTGTTTTCCACAAAGTTGCTTCTTTTTGGCCCGAATTTGCGGAGAAACCCGCCGTAGCGTTTGACTTCGTTCAAAGGAACGTCGTTATCGTAAACTCCCGTTTCGTTTTCCGCGGTCACGTCTTCGCCCTCGTCGTCTTCCGTGATCGACGGGACGTCTCGCTCGCCCAGTTTCGAGAGCGATTCTCCGTATTTCTTCGCGAACAATCCTTTTAGAATGGCGTTCTCCTTCCAGGGTGAAGCGAAAAACTTCTGTTTATTCTTCTCGATCCTCTTGATGAAGCCCCCGTATCGCTTGACCAGGTTGGACGCCTTCTCTTGGAGATCCTCCGCGTTCAGCGCGCTTCGCTCTCCGTCGGCGTCGGGGTTGAGTTCAGCGAATTCATCTGAAAGCTCCTGTAAAGCTTTCTCGCATCTGTCTAATGTACTTGTAGATGGCACGGCTCCTTCACATTCTAAAGTGCAAGTCTGCAGAAAGAAAAGTAGGTTAAGACTGACTCCGTTACATTCTGAGACCCGACGTTCCAAAAAAGAACGTTTGTTTGTTTTGTTTTTTTAAATAAAAGCGTCACATAGAGAACTTAGAAGCAACGTTCTGCAGAACCTAAACTTGAACGCATGGGACTTTTTAATATCAAAAGAATCTAATACGAGAACTCCACAGATCCAAAATATCTATTGATTAGAAGATGGTTGTTTGAAGAAACTTTTATCTTTTTATAAGTTTGCTCTTAATGAACATTAATATAAGAACCAATTCGAAGGTCTTATTGTCTGATGCCATAAAGTTTTCAAGTTCCACAAGTGGCGTTTTATCTTTAAAAACATTTAAATCTTGATTGTAGCTATCGGCTTATCTAATATGTACTATTTTTTTCAGTATAGGTTTTTCCAATATGATAATCAACGAGCGCGCTATTGTCGCGCTCTCCATGGTGCTGAATGCACGCGCTCCAAACGGGATGCGCCCAGTGTATTTGTTAATGACAAAGGAAGCGACTATTTCTCAAATTTAAAATATTTCTATTGCAGCGAGACTTTTCTATTTTTCATATATATAATAGTATGAGAGAGTGAAAAAAGGCGTAATCTCACCAAGCGGTTCACTGCAGAGTCCAGGTCGGAGATCTGTTGCGCGCATCTCATGCATTGCTCTGAACAATCTGCCTGACTCAAGCTTGGCAAGCTCAGCATCAACACCAAAACATACCACTCCATCATCTACAGCGATTCCTGCGGTACGAGAGAAGAAAACAAGCTTTAAGTGCACTATCTTCCTCATATAATCTACACTGCTGGGAGGTGTTTGAGGTTTTTCAACAATTTATCTATAATGGTTGACGTCTTTCTTTTTCTAGGTTGCTTATGTCTTTGTCTTACCAGTTTAACATCCAAAACCTTTTGAGGCACGTGTGCCAACACAAAATCTCCTCTGTTACCTTGAGTACCTACAGAGCTTCTTGTTCTCCAAGCGTCAAGGCGATCACTTGGTGAAGCTGGCTGAAACTTCTTTGTTCTCGTGTCCTTTGATAGAGTCACTCTTTATCCATCTACGGTTTGCTCTTACTTGGACTCAGTCTCCATACTTTTATTCACACAGCCACCTGAACAAACCAATGAGAACGACGAGCTATTTGACTGACTGGCCCCTCCCACGCGATGTTGCAGCGTTTCGGGAATAATAATAATATAAACAATAACGAAATGAGCTATAGCCTAACAGAAAAGGGTTAGGCATGGTTTCAAAAAAAAAAAAAATCATGATATGGATATGCTGTATAAGGTTAGGAAGTTTGAAGAGGAGGATGCGCCAGGGGTAACTTGTATTACTGAGTTGCAGTATTAGCTCAAGGCTGCAGGCTTGTCTCTTTTCAACGACCGCAGCTCTTTTTTTAGATTTCATTCCAATTCAACAATATTTGCAGTGCCATAAATCACGGTTCTTTAAAATACGCAATATCCAGACGAGAGCAAGGCCCTCGTTTCCAGAGTTGTCTTCCTCCGTTAACCTCCCGGAGTTAATGGATGTTCCGGTCATTCTGCACAACGATCAGTATCCGGAACTCCAACATTCAGCGTGTATTGGGAGAGTCAAGGAAAGACGGCTGCAGATCTAAGAGTGCCGTGGAAATACATTTTGATTATGATGACTCGTGTCTAATGAATCGGCTACATTGAATCGTTTTTGCACTCAAACAATCTTAAACAGAAGACTAATTTTTTTTATAATTTATTAAAATTTTTGTATGCATGTTATAGCCTATGCAAATCTATAATTAAGTGTTAAATCTGATGTTTTTAAGTTTTGTTGTAGCCTATCGTTTTCCTGTTATGTGGATTTGTATTTTATTTTACACAATACAAGTGCTAGCTAACAATCAGTAAATTATACAATTATTAGCCTATACAATGAAAGGGGACGATTTCTTTTTTAATTTTTTTTTCTTTTTTTAACCAATTTTGGGTGGTTCAAGCTAAATAAGTTTGTGTACATTCTGTGTTCAACACTATAAGTTTTAGTTACCAGCTCAGATCTGAACACCTCAGCATTAACTCTTCATCTCTGTGAGAACTGGAGCTATGAGATGAGATGCGGTGAGAGTCACGCGCTGTCAGTCTTCATCTTCAATGAATAAATGGCAGTTTCTAAGCAACCTCACCTAACGGTATGTGTGTTAGTCTCCTGAGCTCGTTTGGACATGTTGATCTTCCTGCTTGTTGCCAAAGAACCAAAAAAAAAAAAAAGAACAGAAAAGAAAAGAAAAAAAAACGATTAATTTAGGTTGTCATGGAGGATGCACAAATTAATCTTCTCTCCTCCCAGAAGAAGTTCAAGTGTATGAGCCAAAAATTACTACTTTTGTCTTACTACAAAAACTCCTTAAAGGTTTCAGAACTCACAACTTTGTAAATAGCTACTCTAAAAACAGCTAATAGCCTACTGAAGTGGACTAGTCTGCTTAATCTACCCGAAAGTACATAGCAATAGCACAAGTTTATGTTTCGATTTAGCGTTTTTAAACACAGAAATTGACTTTGGCGTGCATATGATACGCAATTAGTGGAATGTACTCACCCTGAAAAATCCCACAATGCACCACAAAAACGTTAACCTGAAATAACCGAATGACCGAATTCATGTACAGGATATACTGATTCATGAGCTCAGGAGCTGATTGAGACGACCAAAGTCCCTTGAAAGGTATTCCATTGTCTTTGATATTATATGCACGCCAAAGTCCATTTCTGAGTATCAATAGCACGATTTTCTGTTTGTTTTTAGAATACTGTTTATACACATTTTCATGAGACTGGGCAGACAGCATGTGGAATGTGACACTCTATGATGTAATAGTGTAGATAAGCACCGCCTCCGCAGAAGAAGATGAAGTCACTGCCTGTTTAGCCCCGCCCACTGATTTACGCATGTAACTTAGGAGAGAGGCAATGCGCAGGTCTACGCCGAAATTAAGGTGCCCTTGAGCAACGCACCGAACCCCCAGCTGCTCCCCAGGCGCCGCAGCATAAATGGCTGCTCACTGCTCCAGGTGTGTGTTCACGGTGTGTGTGTTCACTGCTGTGTGTGTGCACTTTGGATGGGTTAAAAGCAGAGCATGAATTCTGAGCATGGGTCACCATACTTGACTGTATGTCACGTCACTCATGTGCATATGGCAGCCATTCTCAGAAATATTAATAAAAGATGTAGTCAACAGCAATATGATGCAATCACACTTTTAGCAATTATTTATGAGGAATGTATGCACACTGTCAAAAGTACACAAATGTTAGCCAATCATAGCAGTGGGCTTTAACTTGGGAGTCTACAATCTGCACGCCCATATGAGAGGGATTAAAAACAGGACAGAAAATAGCTAATTACGTCTTAATTAGTTTTCTGATGTAAAAAAAAAAAAGAACCTCTTTATAAATGTAACTCACAAAATAGTACAATATAAAAAAACCCTTAAAAAAACACACAGCCAATCAGAATCCATCATGCTTCAATGAATGTGATTATTTAAAACTTCCGATGACAAAACTGCAGTGCATTAATGCCGGAGTCTGAAAGTTGGTACATTCTTCCACACAATCCTGGAGGACAGAAGTGTGTCGTGTATACCAGCTCTGTCCTGAATAAATCATTAATCTAATGCTGGGACTTGTTCAAACACAATACTCAATTATCTATGCGGGCCCATCAGTGAACACTGTTTTTATATACTCTACCTTTCTACTGTCAGTGTTTATCCTTCCCAGTAACCTGGAAACGAAAGCATGTAAATCCTGAGTCATTACAAATGGAACATCCTGTTTTACATTTCAAATCGTCCTATTACAATGCTTTTAAATGTTGTGCACATGAGATGTGAACAGTGCCTGCAATTAGCCTCAATATGAAATATATTATAAAAATAGTGTGTTAATGGCGCTATCCTAGTGATAGTTTAAATGCATTGCTTGTGGATTTCAGGCAGCTGCCTACTGTATGTTGACAGCAGACAACAGAGAAGATCATTAGGTCTTGGAACAGAACCATTATGTTGCATTTATAATTATTAATTAGGAAGATGCATGGTCACTAAACACAGCTAAATTATAGGCACGTGGCGCTTCTGAAAAAGTCATTAGCTGTACTTTTGTATACTTTAGCAAGGCAACAAAGTACACTGAAGCTTCTCAAGTGGGCAAGAACTTTTAAAATATACATCAGTTAGATCATATCACGAAAATTAGGATCTCCATTAGAATTAACATATTTTGCTATAAATTTGAAACCATAAGGTGCCTCAAAGAACTTCAAATGAATCACTCTATCAAAAGTATATTGTAGCTTCTAAAATGTGTTAGATCATATTACAAAAAATGAGGGTCTACATTGAGACAAGCATTTTTCAATAAAATCAAAAGCATAAACTGCCTATAGAAGAGCTTCAAATGAATCTCTAAACCATATTAGTCAATCAGTTTGTTCAGATGGTTCATTGAATTCAAAGGAATCTGATTCAACTGAATTTAATTGCTTTTAATTTGAATACAATTGAATCAGATTCTTTGAATTCAACGTACTATCCAAACAAACTGATTCCCTCTTCTTTAATCTGATACAAAAACATCTGATTCCACAGAATTCAAATGAATCATTCTCATCTGAATCCAAACAAACTGATTCAAAGTCAGTTATTTTATTTACTACAATCTGTATCTTCTTCAGCCATTCAAATGACATGTATTTAAGTAAATATTATTTTTGAATTAAGCTCGATCAGATTCAACTGAATTCAAAAGAATCAGATTCAAAAGAATCAAACTCACTGATTCATTTAAGTACTACCAACTATCTTCTTAAAGTGTTTAAACAATAATTTCTTAAATATATAACTATTGGATGATTTGCATTGCATTGACATTTTAAAACATACTTCTACTCTAAGCAAACCTGTTCTCTGTTTACTGATTACATGCAACCTGTTGCTACTGTCCTTCTCACACGATTAACTAGTGAGTCTGTAATGAGTTTTGAAAGCAGCAAATCCATGACGTAAAAGCCAACGTGGGGGAAACATTTATCTCTTTAAGAATGAATTGCACCTGAACTTTCTCCTGCATGGTGTGATCGTAACCATAGCAGCAGGGATAATTGTGTTGTTGCCATAAATAATTACTGTGGGAGTTGCAACTTTTAACTTGTAATTACATCCCATAACCCCCGACTCATTCTCAAGGCCTGACAGGCCTGGAGCAGCATTAACAGGTGAAACGAGAAGACGCAAGCTTATTTATTTCACAGCTTGGTAAATAGATCCACGATACCGTGTGACGTACTGCATTAGGCAAATTCAGTGTTTTTCAAGAGCTCAGAGAGACATTATGACAATGTTTGCAGTGATTCATTTTGATAAAATACATCTCAGAAAAGGACTTGAAACATATGAAACGTTGCAAAGACCTGATCACACACTGCTTTTGAATAAGCAGATGAATGGAGCTATTTTAGTCCTTTTTCATAATGTTCTAAAGTGCTTAATATGCTTTTTTTTTCTGTACACCCATGTCCATTTACACAAATACAATAGAGATGTAAAGTACTTACACCATATATGATCACATGACTTGCAAAACAACAATGCAAGAAACATGGTTTAGACCTGTGTACCAGAGATTTAGGATTTTTTGATGGTCCAAAATCAGATTTCCTGAGCACCAATTCCTGGAAATAATGAATGCATGCTTTATCAGGAACAGTTTGTGAAATGAAAATGTGTTCATAAAATGTGCTTATTGGTATCACATAAAAAATGCCGGGGGAAAATATGCACAGATTCGTCCCAGTTTAACCTTTTCTTATTCTGTATAGCAAAATATGAATTAAAACCTGTTACATAAGTTCGCTTTAAAGATAAATGCATTTGCTTGTTTTGTAGGTATAGCTTTTTGACAGTAGTTTAACTTCTTTAAATTAAAAGTAGATGCACTAATAAAACAACATTTTATAAAACATTACACGATAAAGGTATTTCTTGTTAATAAAAAATGTGTAGTAATAAAATAGTTATATATAACAGTTAACTTCTTTGGTGTGAGGTACATCCACCCATGCAGTTTGAGTTAATGCAGCAAAAATGATTCATGTAGTCTCACAAACAAATTAAGTGAACTTCAATTTGACAAGTCATTTAACTTAGCACATTAAATAAGGAGCAAATTAGCTACTTTTAAAGGATCTTCTCCAGCACTGAATGCTATTGAGCGAGATCAGCTGAAGATCAGGCAGAAGCGGAGTCTCTGTTTTAAGTTCTGATTTGATGACTCCGAAGTCAATCTGTCTTAGTTACTTATACGCTGGATTTTTTCTGCCGTATCTTTGGAGACCAAGGTCATTTTCTACTGTACTAATTCCTTATGTGAAAATAAGAGCTATTCATACACAGAAACACGTCATTCGTCTTTATACTTGTGGTTTTTTCAGTGTCACTGCACAGACAGGCACACTGAAGGATAAGTTTAAGGACGAAAGGACAGGCAGATAAGCTGTCAGAACGTTTTTCAGGAGCTCGCCACACACTTTGCTTCTTTTACTTCCTTCCCAGCTAACAGGGAATGTTCTCATAACATTGACTAATATCCTGGTAAGGGTCTCTCACATTATGAACAAGCATTCTTTGAGTAACATTCATAAAATGTTTGTTCAGAGCTGTCTGGGCTGATGTTCTCTGATGTTATACATCATTCATGGAACGTTTTTTTTTGTTTTTTCTAAAATGTTTCGGTTGGATGTGCTTCTAACATTTTGTACTTGTTCAGTTGAAATTCAAAAGTAACATTCCAAATTGTTTCATACCGTTCCATACTGAAATATCTCTTTGAAAAGAAAATTATTATTTCATTGCTCAATGAATGTTTTGAATGTTCAGAGAACATTTTGAAATAACGTTTTCATAATTTAATGAACATTAGCAAAATATTTTTACTGCATTACACACCTTATCTGAGCTGTAGGCCTAATAATGGTGAATGTTTTATTTCGCGAATGACCAATAGCATAATGCTGTTGCCTCCCTTCATATTTATTTAAACATAAACATCAACTCCTTCCTTTCAGTTTGTCTGTATGCTGAGAAATAATTCAGATCGGAATCCGTCACTTGTTCTGCCACAGACCTGATCTGAGATCAGCTTTGAGATTGTCATTGACATGCTACACATATCGGTTGTAATCTCAGATCAGCGTTTATAACAGGTCGAGCTCTCTGGGTCTCATAAGCAGCATGGAGTCATTGTATATATGCGTGGAGGCTGAAAGCTTTCTGGCGTTTCCGGAAGGAGGACAAAAGCGCTCTGCTCCAACGCAGCAGGACTGGGTGCCCACGGTTCAAGAAGAACATGACAGGGAACAGTGACTGGAGTGCATCTTCTGGTTCATATTTCTGAGGATAAGAAAGAAAATTAGCTGGGTGTAAAGTAGTAGGCCTATTTGTAGTATTGTATAATGTATAATGTAGTATTTTTGTCCCTGTTAACCACTAAAGGATTATATATATGAACAATATTACACGAGTAGCAGTGTAATATCACTGTGAGTGTGTTCTGGTTTGAGAATCATTTGATTAAGTTTGGGAGTTCGCAGCGGGATCGCGAATCATTTGAGTCCGTTCGGGAGTTCGGAGAGGGTTCGCGAATCACTTTAGTCAGTTTGGAGCATGAATCATTTGAGTCCGTTCGGGAGTTCGGAGCGGGTTCGCGAATCATTTGAGTCATTTCGGGGATCGCGAATCATTTAAGTCAGATCGGGAGTTCGGAGCATGAATCATTTGAGTCAGTTCGGGAGTTCGGAGCGGGTTCGCAAATCATTTGATTCAGTTCGGGAGTTCGGAGTGGGTTCGCGAATCATTTGAGTCAGTTTGGGAGTTCAAAGCGGGTTTGCGAATCATTTGAGTCAGTTCGGGAGTTCGGAGCTTAAATTTCATATGAAACCGGCATCAGACCGGTCTCCTCTCCGTCTTTCAGCGCGCTCTTCAATCCGCAGACCGGCGGACTAGCGTGAGCTCAAACAGAGACAGAGGACACAAGGTGTGTGTTTATCAATAGATTGTTAGAATGTCCGTATCTGTGCAGTTTTTTGTCATAAATACGGTTTACAAAAGGTCACGAAGAAGCAGTCGCTTTCTCATCTACTGTAAAGTTTTCGCTTGTCACCGCTCATCACACCACAGCCGTTTCCTCCAGCGACAATCTAGCCCTTAACACAACAAACACATACTTTAATTACACTTATTTAAATATACTTAATTTAATCATACGTACTTTATACATACACTACGGTGCAAAAGTCAGGCACGTTAGTATTTTCACTTAAAAGAATGGTGTTCGGCTATTTATATATTTTGCTGTAGTGTGTCAGTAGAAAATATCAGTTGTCAAACTGCTTGTGCATTCAAAATCGCACTAGATTATTATTAAAATTAATGGCAAACTGATATTTCCTACTGACTCACTGCAGCAAAAGATATAAATAACTGGCTTAAAACCCTTTTTTGGGGTGAAAATACTATTTTTTTTCTTTTCCATAAGACTTTTGCACAGTACTGTATTTTAAAAACGACATTGTAGCTACTTTATAAAGAATGAGCATACAGTAATTCACAGAACTGATTTAAGACAGTGACAGACAGCACTCATCTTAACTAAATATCAGAGTGAGTGACAGAGATACAGTAGAAATATTATGTGTGCTTTTGTATTAAATAATGACCCAGATTGTAAATGACATTTTTTAGCCTTAGATTAAGGGAGGCACATCTTTTTTTTTTTTTGTGGTTCTTTTTTTTTTTTAAGTATTGGTTTAGGCACCGTTTAGGCACCGGTACTATTATAAAAGTATCGAAAAGGCACTGGACCTTACTTAAAAGTTATTATTTCTCACTGGCTCATTTACCAAATGAGTACTTTCTCTTCTTCCTTCGCAAATTAAGCTATTGTAGGTAGTTCGGTAGCGAGACGTTTTAATAAATCATCGTTTGCGATTGATTACGCGATTGACAATGTTGTGATAAGTAGGCTATACCGACTTCGTAACTCGCTACCCCTCCCACACTGGACATAGCAGACGTATGTACCAAATACAAGAAGCTATCAATCAAGAAGGTATCAGGATTATGAGTTATCTTTCATTTTTAGTTTTGATTACTCACTTGGATTGATCATTCATTTTGACAGCACTATAAAGTTTATTGTATATAGACAACCTTAGAAGTGTAATTGTTACTAAGCCTGTACCACTGTTCTTGTCCATTGCCCTCGAGATTCCTGCGGCTAAGCTTGGATGTACATTTACATTCCATTAAAAGTTATTGATGACATGCCTCTGAAGTTTGACTTTTTGCACCATAACAATACTTACTGGCAACTAGTCATCATATCTCTAGTCCTTTAATGTATTTGCATTGTACTAAAATGCGTTCATTTTCAATGGTCATATATGCGGCTTGAAAGAGGTAGCCTATAGTGCATCCCAAATTTTTCAACATGAACATTTTAATATAACATTATAGTCATTATGGCCTTTAGAAAAATGTTTTTTTTTGAGGAGGTGGGGTAGTGCACAATAGGCCCCTGTGGCACGGCCCAAGCTTTTGTTCTTAATGGCATTTTTTCCCTTACATTACTTTTACTTTTATACTTTAAGTAGTTTTTTAAACCAGTAGCCTACTTTTACACTTTTACTTGAGTAAAAAGCTTGAGTTGATACTTCAACTTCTACAAAAGTCTTTTTAAACCCTAGTATCTATACTTCTACTTGAGTAATGAATGCCAATACTTTTGACACCACTGATCATTTGAGTCAGATCGGGAGTTCGGAGCGTGAATCATTTGAGTCAGATCGGGAGTTCGTAGCGGGCTCGCGAATCATTTGAGTCAGTCCGGGAGTTCGGAGCGCGAATCATTTGAGTCCGTTCGGGAGTTCGGAGCGGGCCGGGTTCGCGAATCATTTGAGTCAGTTTGGGGATCGCGAATCATTTGAATCAGTTAGGGAGTTCGGAGCTGGTTCGGAGCGGGTTCGCGAATCATTTGAGTCAGTTTGGGAGTTCGTAGCGGAATCGCGAATCATTTGAGTCAGTCCGGGAGTTCGGAGCGTGAATCATTTGAGTCAGATCGGGAGTTCGTAGCGGGTTCGCGAATCATTTGAGTCAGTTTGGGAGTTCGTAGCGGGATCGCGAATCATTTGAGTCAGTCCGGGAGTTCGGAGCGCGAATCATTTGAGTCCGTTCGGGAGTTCGGAGCGGGCCGGGTTCGCGAATCATTTGAGTCAGTTTGGGGATCGCGAATCATTTGAATCAGTTAGGGAGTTCGGAGCTGGTTCGGAGTGGGTTCGCGAATCATTTGAGTCAGTTTGGGCATCAGCGCCGGCGCTGTGGTGGGGCATTCGAGGGCCGTGCCCCCCCTAGCGGTTGTTGATGTCCCTCCTACAGGCCATGGCATGGCCAATATATATATATAATAAAAAGAATGGGAAAATGCATAATCTAAGTGCATCATGATCCTGGAACAACATTCCAATTAACAATCAGACTTGAGGGATAACATTTCAGGAAATATCTGTTTTAGGCTTACTATCAGGGTTAGGTGCTTCTACACCCTTGTTAATCAGCCATAATTTCCCCCTGATTAAAGGAATAAATTATGGGTAAGTTTAGGTTTAGGGCAGGGATTGGGTTAAGTCTGTATTTTTGGACAGTACTGTTGATCCAGGAACATGTCTTGGCAAAATTACAGCGACCCCCTCTAAAGCCATGTCACACAATGATTGACAGTCGCATTTCTGGGTCTTTTCTCAGACTTTTTTTTGTTTTGTTTACAAAGCCTAAATCAGTCACAGAGACAGGTATTAGCTCTGTAATTTATTGATTTATTTAGTTTAGTTTTTTCACTTATATCTGTCACACTTTTTTGTGTGTTATTAAAGAAATCTGTGCAAATGTGTCTTTTAATTCAGAACTAGAGCGTCTAGTGGTGCTTATCAGTTGATTTTTATTTGTAGACGAGTTACACATCACTTCTGTCTGAAGCTCATGTTCGTGACAGACTCACAAAGTGCAGTTCTGTGTTCAGACAGAAGGAGGCGCCAGGCACCGGTCACCGTTAATCACAGGGCAACAGACAATGCCCAAGACAATACCGAGCAGCACCGCCCACAGTCACATAGTCATATGAATATGGAAATTAGCCTGGAATTTAATCTGGCCTTATATTAAGTGAGTTATCGTGAAGCCTAGCCTGATAGTTGTGTTATTGCTTTATTAATACTCAGAGTCAGTTTGAAACCATAAAGAGTTTTTTTACATCCCTATCTAGATTTACAAGCATTTTTTTTATTTTAGTACCCTTGCTCCCTTACTCTTCTCTTTTTATCTAATTGTAGTGCTGTTTACAAGAAGGGTTAAAAAAAATATTATAAAGTATATTCGTTATTTAAAAATAATAATAATAATCATGCATTTCTTGCAACAGCAAAAATGTTTTTATTTATTTATATTGACATGCAACATCATAATTGGCTAATTGATGTGATTTGGGCTAATTAGTTATAAATTATAATTATAATTAGCAGGTGTCACAGGTTAATGAGAATCTTGGAAAAGCTTTCTTTAGTAAAGGATAAATTACTTATTTTATGTGAAAGCACAACATGAGCACGTTTTTATAATTATCTTAATGTATTGATAAATTTGTATGGTTACTGAGAGTGGGATTCTGGGTAAAAATTATCTTTTGTTTGATTCTCCCTTTTGAATCTAGTCAGAGCTTGAAGAAGCACTGTCTCTTTATCAGTGTTCATTTGAAGGTCACTGAGCTTTTCATTTTATACCTTCAGTGCTATCATCCTTCCCTGCGTGAGGCTCAGCTGCTGTATCAATCCATTGCAATACCCAAACTACATGTACTGTATATACGTCATACGTTCATGAGTCTGTCCAGCTCCGGCTGAGTGGGTTGTAAAAGTAACCAATGAATAAGATCTTGTTTTTCGCTCCATTAAGTTAAATAGGAAATGTGGTTCACTACATGATACAAATGTTTGCAGCAAAAAAAAAAAAAAAAAAAAATCTTAAAAATCATAATTTATTCATGGTGACTTATATTAATCACTATATTAGTTATATTAGTATAGTAGTCATTAGACTATATATATATATATATATATATATATATATATATATATATAGATATATATATATATATATATATATATATATATATATATATATATATATTAGTTGTACAGCTTAAGTTTAATTGAGTATATTTTAAAAGAAAAAAGTTTAAAAGAAACAATTCATTCTTCCATTTCAAAATTTAAACCTTCTCGGGAAAAGACTTATTTAATGTAAACAAGGATTAGTTTTTGGATCTTTTTAAGCAGAATTGAGACTTAAAATCTGTCCTGGCCACCATTACTTTATTACAAGAGTATTCTGCTGATCCAGGAACAATAATTTAAAAATAATAAAATTTCTACATTGAAATACATTTTTTAAACCTATACAAATATTAGAAATCGTAAATATATATAATTTTTGAATCATGTTGAAAATGTAATTAAAATGTGCACATTTAATTTAGCCTATTGTGGTGTCGCTCAGCAGGTACATGCTCATTTAATGGAGAATAACTTGTTTGAGCAATTTCAGTCTGTCAATCGTCCATATCATAGCACGGAAACAGCACTTATTAAAGTCACAAATGACTTGTTACTGGCTGTGGATTCTGGACTTTTATCAATACTCATTCTTCTTGATTTAACTGCAGCTTTTAACACTATCTCACATAGTATTTTGTTGGAGAGGTTGATTTCTATCAGAATCACTAGTATCCCCCTTGATTGTTTTAAATCATATTTATCTGGTCGGACTCAGTTCGTTCAGATAAAAAAATGTAAATCGAAGATATTTCAGATAACCAGTGGTGTGCCTCAAGGCTCAGTTTTGGGCCCTCTTTTGTTCATTATTTATTTATTGCCTCTAAGACAGATTTTCCATAAATTAAATATAAACTTTCTCTGTTACGCAGATGACACCCAGCTCAACTGTATATGTCTTTGAAGCCCAATTCAGTATTACCATATTCTTCCCTTTTACTATATCTTTCTGAAATGAAATCATGGTTTACATGCAAATTTGTCAAAGTTAATGATGAGAAGACTGAATTCTTAAGTACTTAATCAAAACTGCATAACCGTGGACGTTTTACACTTACTATTTACACTTACGGTCAGCACATTACTATCTGTGAAATATCAGTCGTCTTCTAGCACCACTTTTGCTAATGGTACTACTGTCCTTGTGCATGCATTAGTTACGTATTGAATTGATTACTGAAATTCTCTTCTCAGTGGTGTTTCACATAAACTTCAGATGGTTCAGAATTCAGTGGCTTGTATCATTACACGAACACAGATGAAAGAGCAAATTACTCCAGTTTTAAGGCACCTTCATTGGTTTCCATATGTATTCACCTACTCGATCTCTCAGGTCTTCTGCATCTTGTATCATCTTTACGTGTGACTATCATGGGAGGTAGAGCCTTTAGTTGTATTGTTCCGACTATTTGGAGTACTCTACCTCAGGACATACATAATAGTTTTAGTTTAGTGATTGGGTATTACTTTTTCTTCGTATTATTGTTATAGTGTTGTATTGTATTGTTTGTTTGTTTTTCTTCTGTTTTAATTATGTATTTTATAATTGTAGGGTGTCCTTGAGTGTCTTGAAAGGCGCCCATAAATAAAATGAATTATTATTACACTGAATTTACAGTCTTTCTAGTAATATTTTCTTTGTTACCATACATTATATATATCTATCTATATATATATATATATATATATATATATATATATATATATATATATATATATATATATATATATATATATATAGATATAGATATAGATATATATATATATATATATATATATATATAGATATATAGATATATAGATATATATATTAGTGGGTAATTCATATATCAGGTCTGCTTTTTACGTTTCCAAAGATGAACACAAGCATGTTGTTGTGAATCTGCTTGCGTGTTTTTTCATTTATATTTGTAAAAAAAAAACTATGCTGTCCTTCATGTTGCCGTGGCAACTTGAGGCGACATGATGCATTGTGTGGTGTGTACAAGAGAATGATGGAGAAAGAGGAGAAAGAGAGGCATGTGAGTCATAAAATACTGTGACCCTGAAACTTGAGCAGAAAAAAAGAAAAATCTGCCTACAGTAAGAACGAACGAAGGCTTTGGAGGGTCAAGAGCAAGCTGCAGTCAGAATGACCTAAAATACAAACAATGGCCATTGATGGTGTTCTGTTAACAAGCTGGTGAGTCACAGGGAAATGCAATCAAATTGCTGAAATGCCTGAAGTGTTTCAGTGTAATTTCTAAACGTGAGGAGGAGAGGCAGAATTTAATGATGTGAGAGCGGCGCGCTTGTGATTTGATCTTCAGCCGTCTTGTTTCAGCCTGAAACTATCACTGGCATTGAGTGGGCAGCAATTAAAGCTGTAAACTCTGGAGCTCGGCCCCCTGGTGTTTGAATTCAATTACATAGCTGTTTATTGAAAGACATGATATTTTCTCTGTCCATTCTCCAGCTTTGTGCTTTGGAGAAATCAATGGAATTGATTTCATTCTTCTGTCTCACATAAGACACAGTTATTTTACTTTTCACACTAAATCACAGAGAAAATAAACTATTTTCTTTGTAGAAGCTAAAAATCATAGTTCAGTCTTTCTTAAGCTAATCACAAATTGAGTCTTTTCTAATCTAGATATTTATTTATTCAGAGGACACCCATTTTAGCAACACTTGCACCAAATATCAAACTTTGAATGAGAAACATCATTAAATTTACTGCATTTACATATGAGACAAAATAAAATAATAATAATAATAATAATAATAAATCCACTGGCAAATTTATTTTTAAGATTTTTGCTAATGATTTGAAATTAAAATAATTTATTAAATAAACGACAAACTGAATGACGTTTTTAGAAATAATAACTAAATAAATAAAATAAATTGCATCAGATTTATAGAACATATATATAAAATGAATGGTTTGTTTTATACACTTTTTTATTTTATATAATTCTACAACTCCCATTTATCCAAATATGGATGATGACGACAACGACCATGGCTTTATGACTGATATGCAAAAGACAATTACCATGTTTATTTGTGAACATTTTTGAATATGAAGGAATTAATAAACCTTTAATTAACTTTAACATTCAAAGAACATTTGTTGTAACAGAAAGTGTAACGTTTTGTGTTACGTATTGTGATGGAACAACTAAAACAAAAACGAAGAAGCATATACTGAAGGACAAAGCAGTATATACTGGCATAAAGAAGCAGCCCCCTGATGACGTCAGGGTCTGTCCGTGCGTGCTTGCGTGCGGGTACATGCTGTACCGCACGTGCCACCTTTCCTCTCACGTGCAGACCCACGCAGCAGAGGACGGAGCACCGCGCAACAACTCACAACGATCGAGACGAAGTCTTTTCATAGGCTTAAAAAATGTTTGCTGAATTTAACCCGCATAAATGTTTAATTCAACGCAAATATGCCATTCATTCCCCCGCCCCTTTGGAGGTGTACAAGGGATCTCCCTAATTTGCATATTAACTACAGAATGATGCTGGGTGTGTTTACATTAACGTTTGCATTTAATGTACAGAAATGGAAATATATATATATATATATATATATATATATATATATATATATATATATATATATATATATATATATATATATATATATATATATAGGGGCTATATATATATATATAGAGAGAGAGAGAGAGAGAGAGAGAAATAGGAAACTGTAAAATGTGACAAACATTTGAATGCATTTATTTAACTTTATTTCTATCTTTTCATTTGACATTATTTTATTATTATTATTATTATTATTATTATTAAGTTATTATTATTATGTATTTTGTTTATTCTATTGTACTTCCTGGCTTGTACTTTTTTCAAATCAATAATAAATGTATTACCACTGATTTATAATATAAAAAGGGGCCCACAATTTAATGAACATTTTTCTTAACAAATGAAATACATAAAGTATAGTAGCATAAATCTAATGTAATTATAGTTAAAGAAAGAAATAAAAACTGTTACCAAAAAGTATAACAGGTAACAGTATTTGTTCTTAACACATCAAATACACTCAAATTTCAAATCTCTTTTAACTTTTTTGATTATAACCGACAACTAAGGAAAATCCAAAATTCTTAATGGAATTAGTGAAATAAACTTTTTGATGATATTCTAATTTTACGACCAGCACCTGTATGCCTGCTTTTGTGGTCAAGGGTCACACACATAGACAGTTAAAGGTCACACATAGGCTTGGGCGGAACGATTAACTTCTAACTAAATGTATACATTTTGGGGGGAAAGAATATGAAGAACAAAACACCTTAAATAGTATTGCTTTTGGTATTCGTATATTTTTAAGCACATTGTGCGAATAAATCGTTTAAATGGTGTTTAAACTAGGAAAATTGTTCGCATTTGTGACACGCCTCCCCCGTATTATGAATGAAATGGAACAGCCCGCTGATGCCACGCCCCCTCCCCGCTCGAGTTGATGTTGTTTATGTCAGTCAGAGACGTTTGATGGAGGAAGTGACAAAAAGACACAAACAAACCTGTCGAGTTTCCCCAAAAGTGACAACTCCCGCAGCTTTTCAGAGACGTTATGAAAAATAGGATTATTGCCCCGAAACATATGTTAACACAGGGGGTAATAAACTCATGGAGCTGCGCAACGGCACACAGGGGAGACTAGCGCGCCTCCGGCGGAGCTGCAAGCGAGCCAAGCCGCCCAGCGCACACATGAGGCGGGATGAAGGTAAAGTCCTGCGCCCGCTGCCTGTGGAGACCAACGAGGACGACGAGGAGCTCATGGAGGAGGAGGACTGTTTCTCCACGGGCTTCCTCAAGCGTGACAGTCTCCATCCCGCCGTGTTCCTGAAGACGCCCAGGTATAGCTTGATCCGGGAGGTTGGTCGCGGGAGCTACGGTGTGGTGTACGAGGCCGTCGCCCGCAGGTCCGGAGCCCGCGTGGCCGTGAAGAAGCTCCGCTGCGACGCGCCCGAGAAAGTGGAGCTGGCTCTGGCCGAGTTCTGGGCCCTGGCGAGCCTGGAGAAGAAGCACGAGAACGTGGTGCAGCTGGAGGAGTGCGTGCTGCAGAGAAACGGGATGGCACAGAAAATGAGCCACGGGAACAAACGAAACAAACAGTATTTGAGATTAGTTGAAACTTCACTCAAAGGTAAAGAACTGTAGAGCTGTTGCATGTTGTTGTCATAATATGAACTGATATATATATATTTTTTTGAGTGTCAACACAAGAAGTGGATGGTTTAGTGTTGTAGCACATATGCATTTTGAGGTGCATAAAAGCAATGCAACTTTGCAAGCATGACAAATTGCAATTTTAATGTAATACATGCTTGTACTGGGCATCTTTAATGCATGTCACTATACATCAGAGATGCTCACAAGTCTCTGAGCTAGAGTCCAAGTCAAGTCTCAAGTCTCTGAGCTAGAGTCCAAGTCAAGTCTCAAGTCTCTGAGCTAGAGTCCAAGTCAAGTCTCAAGTCTCTGAGCTAGAGTCCAAGTCAAGTCTCAAGTCTCTTTATTATATTAAGTCTCTGGTTATAATAAATGTTGCATCACGTACAGCGACCCATCCAAGCTGCTTAGAACACTGCATATCTATATATAAGGAATTCAAAGCATGTAATATGTTATTATGACAACTCTATTTATTAGCATACAATATCAACTTTGATTTTGGTATATAATCAGTGTAAACAGGCTATTGCAACATGACAAAAACACCAAGAATGCTTTACTTTTAAGTTAATATCTGTATTTTGCATTTATGGATTCAGTAATGGCCTTCTGTCTGTCCTGGCTGTATAGCTGCACACCTCTTGTCTGGCTTAAGAATGAACAAAACTACGCTGACTTATGTTATTCATACAATACCTACTCACAAATAAACATCAAAAACAAAGCCGGCTGCAATGAATTACTGTGCAAAACAGCTTTTACTACAAACACTTCCACACAAGAACATTGTTATCACACAAGAGCATGTTGATAGAGAACCAAAAATATTTAAAGTAGATAAAATTAGAATAAATAAAATGGAAATGTCTACATACTATTACTACTGTAAACTTTGCAAATAGGACATCAGCCCCTTCAAGTCAATGAACAATAACAAAGTGGGCTGCAATGAATATCTGTGCAAAACGTCATGGCTTCGCTCCTACCCAATGACAGAGGCACGCAGGTTTTTTTCCACTGGAATACTCCCGTGAAGGATGCGTGCACAACTAACAACTAATATCATCACGCTATAAAGGGTTGGCCTGCGCTGGGTGCGCCCCTCCCCCTATAACTGTTCTGTCTCGCGGAGGAGCTCATTTGTGTGCATCTGTGTGAAACACGCGCTCTGAAAAACGCATAGGAAAAAAGAGCGACAGAAAGAACGGCTCCCCTCCAGCCGTGACTCGGCTCCCATCGTTCATGTTTATGAGCCGTTCAAAAGAATCGGTTCGTTCGCGAACGTCACAACTCTAACAGCGAGCTCATCTGACGTTTACTAAAAATTAACATTGTTCACGAGTCCCGGAGCTCGAGTCCGAGTCGAGTCTGAAGTCTTTCGAGGACGAGTCTGAAGTCGAGTCTGAAGTCACTGTTTGTGCGACTTAAGTCGCACTCGAGTCCGAGTCTCAAACTCGAGTCCCCATCTCTGCTATACATAGGAAGAGAAGGCATTCTGTGCGTGAGGGAACATCATGTTCTAGCACCCATCATGCATTAACCCCTTCTCTCCCATATAGGCCAATATCACTTCTGTTAATATGCTTTAGTCTTTGTGAGCAGTTTTCAAAGTTTGAGTCTCTTTTTCCAGTAGATTAAATAATATTGTCATCTATGGGCATGCTGTCAAAATCAGATTGAAGTCTACTGTCACTGAGCAGAATGCAAGTAGTTTTTGAAGAAATTTACTAGATAAAGGTTAATTTTTAAGTAATTGCAGTCTCAAAAGTTCAGTTTGAGGTGTTTTAGTGCATAACTTAAAAAATCTAATTGGAAATATACATTTTTATTAGTTGTTGAAATTGTATTATTTTGTATTTTAGTAGGCCTGGAAATCATATTATTATTATTATTTATTAATTTTTTCTTCTGATATTTCCATGCACGTGAACCCTGAATATAGTTTTGACATGAATTATTTACACATCCTGCAGTCAGTCATCTGTACTCCATAAAAAATGGATTTAAATGGGATTTGTGAATATATGTATTCACACAAAAGGAAATGAGACACATAATGTGTATAATTCTTGAAACGGGACGTTGGTGTTTTGTGATTTGGTGTGTTGAGGTTGCGTGTTTGTGGTGTCGTGCGAGTGCTATATTTGTGGTTGGCCTCAGCAGTAGCAGGATCTATTTTGTGCTGACTGCCTGTTATGTAAGTGTCACCATTTACTGGCCTCGTCCACAATGGAAAAACTAATCCAGACGCGACAGGCTTGTTTAGGAGTTATTTGAATGTATTTTTCTAGCTCATTTGGCTAATAAACACATTTATGGATCACAGTTTAATTTATCACAAGAATTATTTTTTTTTTATTGCCAGTCAAAGCTCTTTGACCTTAAGTATTTCTAGTAGATTTATTAATATACTGTCATTGTGCAGTTGATACAGATTACAGGATCAAGATTTATTTTAAAATCATTGCACCATAACAAAATCTGAGTCGTTGAATGCTGTAGATTGGTGCATTTACTCTGCAATATAAATTCCAAAATTTTTTCATGAATTTTAAAGTTTTTATGGGTATTACAGAGCAGTCATTCTGCATTTGTGACCTGCATAGGTCAGTTTTGCCAGTAAGCATATCTCCATGCATTTCCCTAACCCTTGTTTCCTGAAGCTAAGCGATGTTGGTTATCACAGAACACAGACAGATTATCAGGGTTTACTCTCATACGGGGCTCTTTGGAAAGCCTCCAAACATGCCGCTCAGCTAACGTCTGATCGGTGTTTTGCTAGCCTGTCTGCGTTAGCTAAATCAACAATGAAGTTCTAAGGCTCGGAGTATGAACAGTAAAGCTGCTGTAGTTTGAACAGGACTGGGATTAATCAAACACAACCATGTCAGTTTGTTAACGAGCCAGAAACAGCAGCTTATCAGTTAGAAACCAGCGACATTCAATAAAGAGCCGTTTCGTCTGACTCAGCACAAATAACTCAATGAAGCACATGAGGAGATTTAGGAGTGGGTTTGATCTGCCATCAGTGGTTTACTCTAACCTCAAACAAATGATAATTTTAACCAGGGTTATTAAAGTTGAATAATAAAGCCATACAAAAAAATTAAATAATAATAATAATAATAATTGCTTGAAAGAAACTACAATTAAAAATATAAATGTATATATAATAAAATAACTAACCTACTTGCCAAGGCAACTAACATACTTGCCAAGGAAATAAAAAGGAATAAAAAATTACGCAGACATTTAACAAATAAAACGAATAAAGATATAAACAAAACACACAATAAAATTAATAAATCTTTAACCAAAATTAAAAAAGAATAGGACGAATATAAAAAAACTAATAATAACTAATAATACTAATAACTAATAATAAAATAGTTAAATATGAAAATAAAAATTAATCTAAAATATACTTAGTACTATAGTACCTCAGTGATATTAAAATAAAAAAATCTATCAAAATGTATCAATTGGATTGGATATTACACTGATTTCTGAAGGATCATGTGACACTGAAGACTGGAGGAATGATGCTGAAAATACAGATTTGATCGCAGGAATAAATTACATTTTACAATATATTGTAATGGAACAAAGTTATTTCAAATTGTTATATTATTTCACAATATAACTGATTTAACTGCATTTTTAGTCAAATAATTGCAGCCTTGGTGAGCAGAAGAGTCGCTAACTGTATTCTATTATCTTTCCAGGTGAGCGTATCTTGGGTTACCCAGAGGAACCGTGTTATCTTTGGTTTGTTATGGAGTTCTGCGACGGCGGCGACCTCAACCAGTACATCCTCTCACGGCGGCCTGATCCACGGACCAACCGTAGTTTCATGAAGCAGATGACCAGCGCTGTGGCCTTCCTCCATAAGAACAACATCGTCCACCGGGACCTCAAACCAGACAACATTCTCATCTCGCAGAAATCCGGCGATCCGGTCATCAAGGTCGCCGACTTCGGCCTCAGCAAGGTTTGCGCGGCACTCAGCTGCATGGAGAGCGAAGGCGACAACCAGGTGAACAAAAACATGGTGAACATTAACAAATTCTGGCTGTCGTCAGCATGCGGCTCCGACTTCTACATGGCTCCGGAGGTGTGGGAGGGACACTACACTGCCAAAGCGGACATTTTTGCTCTCGGCATCATCATTTGGGCCATGATCGAGCGGATCACGTTCATCGACGCCGAGTCCAAGCGAGAGCTCCTCGGCACATACGTCCGCCAGGGGACCGAGATCGTCCCGGTGGGTGAAGCCCTGCTAGAGAACCCAAAGATGGTCCTGAACATCCCACAGAAGACGCGGAGCATCATGTCTGAAGGCGTCAGGCGGCTTCTGCAGGACATGTTGGCGGTCAACCCGCAGGACCGGCCCGACGCGTCTCAGTTGGAGGTTAGAATGGACCAAGTCACATGGGCGGCGTAAGCCAAACCCATTGGATGAAGAAAGCGAGCATGCACATTTTTCAGGTGGGTTGCAAGTAAAATTTTAGATGCTGTGTTCACCATTTTTGTTCACCTCAGACCAAAAGTCAAGAGTGCAGTTTAAATCCCATTATGAATTAAAACGAGACCTCTTGGGTTGTTGAAATGTATTAAAGGCACAATATGTAAGTTTTCGCCAGTAGAGGTCGCATTTTCAAAACAATAACAGAGGCGAAGCTCGATGACGCAATGATGGCGCATGTAACGATGAGAGATGTTATTTTCACCAAATAATTTTCACAGATGATATTTGCCTACCGGAAGCTCTCTCCAATTTGGAAATGCAACGCAGATATTAATTCTAGTTTTATTTCTGTGTTTGTCCTAATGCCTTCTTGCTTAAATTTTTTGTAATTTTCTGTACTTTCCAAAGTGTAGTTGTGTTCCATGATAACGTAAATGCACCACAGTGGCGTTCTGCATGCAGTATAACTGACACTTCCGCATTTCTCCATGTGAGTTGTAGTAACCGAGGATAGCACAGATTTTGCGTCATTGATAGTTGATAATGACCAGGGATGTGTCATTATTTAAAACTGAAATTTCTCTGGATTTCCAAATCGTTGGGAGCTTTTAAGATAACAAGTACACAACTGAATGAAAAATATTACACTGTCCAAGTGGTTATTGGATATTTTATTGCAAAAATCTTATAGACATTTTTCCTGAACACAAAATTCATGTCTGACTCTTAACTGGAAGGATGCTTTGCATTTCCGTCTCCAGTGTTTCTAGTCAAATTAGCATATATAGGGCCCTATGAATTAAATCCATTTTTATTTTTTTATTTTTTATTTTTTTGGATTCTGTTTTTTTTCTGGTTTAATTAAATTGAATTAATCAAAAAGCATCTATTAATTAATTAAAATCTGAAAACTTATACATTTTCTCATAAATTTATTAAAGGTTTAACAAAAATTACATGTTTAGGGCCCTATGAAATGTTTTATATTTTCTTCACCATATGTTTTATTGTTACCTAATTTTGTGTTTTGCCTAGGGCTTGCAAGACTAGTTGAGTCTTGAATTTTAGTATTACACTATTGCGTGTAGCTGTTACTTTCTATGACTTTATCTATGTTGCATATAAAATCAAAAAATGTAATGTAATAATTAGGAACCAGAATACCTTATTCGGAATGGCACAGATAATGGCATCAAAAACGAATAATGGATAAGGAATAATTCTGCCTGAATATTTGACTGAGGCTGGCACAGTCTGGTGTTTGCTAGATAAGTTGAGCCAGGGGATCAGTGCAATATTACACACAAACCTCTAAAGTCACGCAATGGAGTGTGATGTGAATGAATTTAAACTTTGTGAATGAAAAGAGCGCAAATCAGGCACCCTCTCCATGCATCTCTCAGAAATCGAAGCTTGGCAAGAGTAATATAACCTATTATAATACTCCGATTTATTTATTTTTTCTGGAGACAATCATGAATCGTGATAAAAACCAAAATATTCAATGTCTACTAGAGTAATGCACTGTTTTGTAGAGGGGATCACATAGTGGATTACATAAAGTAAACAACTGTCTTTGACTTTAGAATGATGGCAGCAGCATTTATAAAAAAAAATTTACACAGAGATTGGTATGTCTGTTAGTAAACTTTAGCGATCTTTTTGGCATTATATTCCAATTGTGATGGTTCAAAAATGGGGGAAAAGCACTTTTTTTCTTTTTCTTTTTAAGTTTTCATGGCTGTAACTCACATAGTACTACAGATATCTTAATATCCTTTTAGATTTTGTCTTTTAACAAACTTTTATTTTGGTATCCTTATTTTTAAGGTCCTGTATGGTTCATTCCCTGAGATATTGGGATATCAATATGGCTCCATAATTTAACAAACCTAACCAATTGTTAAATTGTACACATTTTCATTGGTCAAAAACCAAATGTTGGTCACTTCGCACACCGCTGATACTTATTGTGTTTTAAAAAAAGACCATCTGAAGACCACATAATGTTGAAAATAGGTCTACAAAATATGTCATATCTTCAGCACCCTATTGGCAGCCTTTGGAGTACATAAGTGTTAAAGTACTCAATGTACCAAATTGGTTTTAATCCAAGCTAGAGTTCTTCAACTATTGAAGAACTCCTCATCGTTTCTGGTGCAAACCCATGTATTTGGCCTCGGGGGCAGCATGTACCCATCGCTCAACTCACAGGCCTGTTTAGTTTTCTGACGCCACACCCTGAGCTCCACGAATGATCTGATTAACAAGATCCGACACCGTTTTAGCAGCAGAATGCAGTCTGCCAGAGGCGATAGCGTCAGAGTTTAATACGCCACATACTCCCAACCAGGTGCTGCATGTTTTGGGTTTATTGCAATCTTTTATGGGTTTTGCATTGGATGGGATTCAACTGGAAAGGCCACAGGAAATGAAATGCATTTTAGAAGCCCTCTTTAGCATTTGTGTTCAAATCATACTGAGGCTCTGTTTGTGTGGTTTTAATTCAAATAATGCAAATATGATGTGTAAAATGATGTCAGTTATTCATAATAGTTAATTTCACAATGTTTATGTTTGTTATTTTATTAAATTAATTAATATTAAAATATTTATGTGTTTGTTTGGAATCATGTTGGAATCTTATACTAAATAATCAGTCACAAAATCAGTAAAATTGGCTAAATCTCCAATGTTTATTTATTTTTAGTAATAATTATAACTGTATGTTTGTCCTCTTTTGTGCATTTTAATAAAATTAAATATTTTATTAATCAAAATGTATTGTCCATATCAAGATTTCCTAAAATATGTATATTCTTATATGTAATATTTAAATATTTATAATAAAATAAACCAAAATATATGACATTATTCTGGCAAGTAATTAAAGGCTTTAATTTAATGAACATCTTAAAGTCTTAATAAAGTCCAATTTTAAACGCTAAACCAGGTGCTTCACGTTTTGGGTATAAGAAGTGATTTTTATGCAACTTCAGTAATACAGGAATGGCGTTCCAGCAGAGTTTATTGCATTCTTTTAAGGATTTTGCATTGGATGCGATTCAACTGAAGAGGCCAGAGGAAATGAAATGCATTTTAGAAGCGGCTTTATAGCACAATTTTAATCAAAACTCGTTGTGTTGGTGTCCCGAGGCGAGAGCATACTAAAACAATGACTCGCTCAGTCTAGCACGCATCTCCAGTGAAATACAGTGACGCCGGCTTATTTGGTGTCAGATGGGTTGAGCGTCGTGTGCACGGGCCGTATGGATGTGACTCATGCGTCATTCGTTCAGAAAGCTTATAGAGCGGTTATGCAACTCCCTGCTTTCTCTCCCGAACGGCCTGAATGGAGGCAGCCATCCGTCAAAACAAGCTGGTCTGGCTGTTCGTCTCACGGGGGGGTGTTTTAGGGGGTATTTTTGTGTATTTACACCCCGAGCGCTTTCCGTTCCCTTAGACTTTTATCCTGGGACGAGGAGATGATTGCAGCTGTGCACAGAAGCCCTCCCTGACCCCACACAGCAGAGGTGTCTCTGCTCACGTTCAGAACATTTTGTTCTTTGCCTTCCAGCCAGTTGCTCCTGTGTATACTGCGTCTGTATTACTGAGTACACCACTCACATCAACCATCACTAATGTGCTGGATCCTTCAAATATACTAATATAACATAAACATTCGCAGTAATCATAGATTGCTTATTTTTGTATAAAATAATCTCACGTTCAGTCATTTACACCACAGGAATGAAAATACATATTATGTGTGAGAGTATGTAGATTATATTCTTCCTTCAATAATAATGTTTCCTAATTTCCTAGCTTTCATTTTAGTACTTTTAGTTATGTATATATATATATATATTATTGTTATTTTTAATATTAGATTTTATTTAACTACTACCACTAATAATAATAATAATCAATTTTATTATTTTTAATATCTAATTTTATTATTTTTCATAAGAACTATAAAAAAAATCACACTATCGATAATTAACATGTGTCATAATAATTGTTATTTGTCATTTTATTGTTTATTATCTTGTTTATTTGTTTTTTTCTATTTAACGTTACTGGTTTTGATACTTAATGTTTTAAAATATTTAATAAAGTGCAATTTACCAATTTAATTATTTAATATATGAAAACCAACAAATAATCTCAAAATAAATAAATAAAAAATAAAGTATTAAAAAGTATTATAAAAAATGCTTGTATTAATATTTTTTTAAATTACTTATTTACTTTTTAATGTTTTATAATATTCAATAAAGTGTAATTTACCTATTTAATTATTTAATATTCAATTTGTTTAATACACTATTGTTCCTTTTTTATTAATGTATTTTAACTTATGGTTGTTATTATTATTATTGAATTTTATTATATGGTTTATTTATATTTAAACTCATTATTTGTAATAATACTAACACATATTTGCTGGGTTTGTTATTTTTATTGTAAGATATAGCACATTTGCTGAATCAGTTATATCTGAATCATAACTACCATATTTTTCCCTTTCTGTTTAATTTATTTAAATGTAAGACTGTCAAACGATGAAACTCTTTAATAAGTTAAATCATATGCCGAATAATCTGATTAATCAAGAAAAGTCATTATTGTGGCAAGTAAATCATTAAATGGATAAAGCGGTTTTAGAAGTCTAAATATTGTAGATAAAGTCAATAAAGACAAATTAATGTTCGACTGTCGTTTGATTAGACAGGAACTAATGCATTTAACAGAGCATTTGTCTCTTTTCAGAACTCATGTCTTGTTAAATTTAATCCAAAAGCAACATTGTTTGTTTGCGTTGTGGAGATTCAGGCTCCTTTGGGGAAGCTGGGGCTGGTTCAGGAGTGTTTTTCACGATTGTCGGGGAGGAGTGAGGGTTTATAGGCTGTTATGCAAGCATGAAAACATGCTGTTTTTTCATTTATTTAGCACACTTTTTAATCGGGCTGCTTGTTTTCTTATTCTTCTTAAAATGATGCGAAAAGGCTGCTTTTTTTCTAAGTCTTCAGATTAAGTTCATGTATAAAATATTTTCAAACTATTAAATCAAAAGCCTAATATAAGATGTGAAACTGAAGTCCTTTTTACACTCTAAAACTTTTTTTTTTTCCAAAGTCAATTAGAACAAAGTACATTTTACAAAAAAGTAAAATAAAATATTTCAGTCTTTCTGATTGTTTAATTTAATGTTACTTTCTGTTTCTTTAATTAATTGTTATTAAAAATAATAAGTATTAATTGAATTATTATTATTATACATTTTACAAAAAAATAAAATAAAATATTTCAGTCTTTCTGATTGTTTGATTTAATGTTACTTTCTGTTTCTTTAATTAATTGTGATTAAAAAAAATAAGTATTAATTGAATTATTATTATTTTAATTACTTATAGCAGATGTTGTTTTTAAAATTGGTTAAGAACTATTATGGGACTATTATAACATTAATTCGTATGAATAATGTTTCATAATTTTATAAAAACATTTATTCATGCATGCATTTTTTTATAATGCTTTTTAATATGTAATTTTTTATTTGTGAGTTCACTTATTTGTTAGTTTTGTATTTACCCAATTAGTTTATGTAGTCCTTTTGTGAAAAATCTCTCTGTAAAGTACATCTGATCAGGTCAAACTCAGAAAAACAATTGGACAGACGGCATTATCGGATTGTGTACAGCCATAGCTGGCCGGAGATGAAATCGGATCTGATGCAGAAACAGCTTGGATGACACCATGTTGCATCAGTAAATCATCTCGTGGCCAGCTGTCCGACACATGGACCTGCGATTACAAGCCAGCCGTGTAGTCTGTGATTATAGTGCGCCGTATCAATCAGAAGTATCATAGTCTCCATGCATCAGGTTCGTTCAGTGGCGAGGAAAAACAAGTTTTCATGTGATGTTTGGAAGGAAGCCCACATGTAGTTACACAACCACAGCTACTGTGGAGGCATCCTGCTGACTCCGACCACATCTGTCAACACCTGCATGTTACTGTGTTGAGCTCAGATATCAGCTGCTAACCCGTCATGCACTGGATTATTGGGTTTTCAGAAAGAAGTTATCCATGATGCTTGCTAAATATAACCATTGCTTACTTATTTTTAAAGTTCAAGTTTGTCTTGCATGCAGTCGCTCATGTCTTTTAAAGTATGCTTGAGCGTGGACGACAGAAATAATGGGAGTTATGAGATATAAAAGTCATAATTATGACATAAAATATATGACAGATTAGTGTTAATAAATATGACCTTACAGTAAAAATTTGGATTTAAAAGGTAAAATTTAAAAATTAAAAAGTCAGGTCAAAATTATGAGTACTACCAAGTAATTTAAGTCATAATTATGACTAAAATCCGCAATTATGATATATGAACGTATAAAATAAGAAGCCAAAATGATGAAATACTAAGAAATAACAATGGCCTAAAAAGTAGAAATTATTACATAAAAGGTTACAATTATGGGATAAGTATTAAAAGTCATGATTATGACACAAATGGGTGAAATAATGAGATACTAGATGATAAATACAACTTAAAAATTTAAACTTAAAAGGTGAAATTATGATATGAATAAAAATGATGAGATTATAAGAAATAATTAAACCTAAAAAGTAATAGTTATGACATTAAAAGCCAAAATAATTAGATACTATGTAATAATTGTGGCCTAAAAAGTAGAAATTATGACTTAAAAAGTTGCAATGCAATTATGATTAATGAGATAAAAGGCCATATAAGTTTGACTTAAAATGTCAAATATATGAAATATCAAATAAAAATGACTTTTGAAATGAAACATTTTGAATTCAAGGGAAAAATTTTAACATAAATCAAAATTGAGATGCTAAGTAATAATTAAATCATAAAAAGTATCATTCATAATTAAAACAAGTAGCAATTATGAGGTACAGAAGTCATAATTATGACATATAAATCAAGATTATGAGATACGAAGCAATAATTGTGTTTAAAACTTATAAAAATTATGAGATTAACTTATCATAATTATGGATAAGGAATAATTACAACCTAAAAAGTACAAATTATGGCATACAAATTTAAAATGATGAGCTAGAAAATCAACTATGAGATATAAAAATGCATAATTATGAGATAAAAAGATGTAATTATGAGATACTTGATAATATTTGCAGACAATTTGGCACATTTATTAGATAATTATGACATAACAACCCTCTACGAACATCTTGGTAATTGAATCGCGATTGGCTAGTACATTTTTTAGATTACACCTTAAAAAGTCATAATTATGACAAAAAGTCCTAATTTCAGCTTTTTACTTTCATAAATTAGACTTTTTGTGTTAGAATTATGACTTGGGATGCCATAATTAAATTTGTCCACCATAATTTCATTCACCAAATCAGGATTTTGTGTGGTATTTGGTGAAAATGAGAGTACGGTTGAGTAACCGTTTTGTTTTGCTCTCTCTACAGGTTTGCCCAGCGATGGAAATGAAAAAGGGACAATGGATCCTTGAACTGAATTTCATTTCGTGACCGCTTCCAAAAAGCAGAAGTGAAATCAAATGACTTAATATTTCTATTTAAAACCCTCACAAGGAAATGCTATGCAGTCTTCTTTATTAACACGCTCGTTTTCTACTCCGGATCCTCATGCAAGTCTTCCAAACTGACCATGTGTTTCCTGCTCGGATCTCACCAGCAATGTTTCCACGTTCCTCTCGTTCTCTGCTGTGACTGTGCTGATGTTTCAGACCAGGTTTATACACACACACACACACACACACACATTGCACTATGTCCTCAAACAGATATATCCCGTCTGCACCTCTGTGAAATCCAGACAGTACAGATGTAAATAGTTAGATGTTTGTGGTGAATGCTCTAAAATATTCACAGGACGACAGAGAAGGAAGTAATAATAAAACTCACAAACATGAAGACACACTGTGAATGATATAATGTGAATGACTGGGTTGGTAGTGACCCGTCTCTCCTGTAGCTGGAAATACACCTGACCCGAACAACAGCACCTCTTTAAACAAAAACTCCCCCTTTGTGCCTTATTTTAACATTTTTAGAAAGTGTTGGATTGGTTCTCTTTTTTTTTTTTTTTTTTTTTTTTGCATTTGCATTTGCATTTGCATTTGCTAAATAAATGCTAAATATATATATGATCCATTAATGCGGTTACAAGTTTTGTCAAGTAACTTCTTTTTCTTTAATCCAATTCCTTCTATTGTAGCCACTTCATCTAGATCTAGAACAAAAGCAGACTATTATTTGTACTAATGCCATTGAACAGGAGATTGTTTGATTTTCTATGCAGACTCGACTTTGTGTCAATAATTAGACGAGGGATCAAATGAGTTTTGTTGTTGTTAACCTTGGTTTTCATCTGACTTCACATTGTTGTAGCAAAATGTCTGATTTCCTTTTGGCTCTTCACATCAAAAAAGCTTTAAGACAGGCGTCACATTCACATTGTCTGGAATGTTTCGGTTCCGTTAGAATGGAACAGTTTGAAATGTTTGAATTGTAGCGCCCCGCATCACGTGATTCCAAACGGAATGTCACTCTAACTGGATTTCTCTTAACCTCAACACACTACTTTACAGCTGTGCCAGATATCAGATCTTTGTTTAAAAGAAAAAAGGCTTTAAATTGAAAGATGCATGTTACTTGTACTCCTGAGCACATTCACGGTTGAAAGAACAGTTTTCAAGCCATCCAAGATGTGGATGATTGTTTCTTTGTCAGAAATTGGAGAAATGGATATAGATCTTCTATATAGCGATAGATCTTCTGCAGTGGATGGGTGCCGTCAGACTAGAGCGATGTGGATTAGCGTTATATGTGGATTATTGTGATGTTTTTATCAGCTGTTTGGACTCTCATTCTGACGGCACCCATTCACTGCAGAGGATCCAGTGGGGAGCAAGTGATGCAATGCTACATTTCTCCAAATCTGATGAAGAAACAAACTCATGTACTGTACATCTTGAAGGGAATGAGAAAGTGAAGATTTTTAAGGTGAACATAAAAGGTCACAATAAGAAGCCGGTCGCATTTTTTTTTTCCTGTGAACTGGACATTTGTACCAGCCAGTGAGAATTCGTTTTTTTCGTCTGTCAGTGTTTTAGTTTACATTCTTAGTGTTTCTACCTCACTTTCCCTCACTATCGTCGTGTGTCGCATCTTTTCAGTGGCAGTACTTTTATCCATAGCATCTCAAACAGACATTTCACTGTTTATGTTGTTTTTTGGATGAACGAGTTGCAGAACCAGAGCTTTTATAGTAAAACTAAAATATCTTTGCATTTATCGCACATGATCTCTTTATTGATGGATATAGTTCCTCCTCTTCAGTGTTTCAGAGGCTTTCTTCAGGTTTCTTCACTTACAGGGAACTAGTTCTAGTTGTTCTTTTATCGAGACAAGTTGATATTTTTCCAAGGACGTTGGAGGTCTGAAGTTGTTAGGATCAGACTTTTAGTGTAACTCACCTTGAAATACCAAAAAAACCTCATGGACTCGTCAGTAACGTCATGTTTCTTGTCCCTCAGGTGTTCACTGAAAAAGGTTTGCGGGTCAAACAAACACGACGACTATTTAACGATACTAACCTAACCAGAGATACGCACACTGACTAATCACTACAGACACGCAAACCAAACTCTTCTCTTTCTAGTTGTTTTCTTTCTGTCCGAGTTTCACTGATTATTTTGAGATTACAGAAGTTTTATATTGTGCAAATGTCTTCTTGTGGTTAATATTGAACTGGGTTTGGTTGATGATGCTATGAGCCATTTGATGTTTTTACAAAGCAGTCTTTTTAAATTGTGTGTAGTCTCTTGTTTTGTTGAAATAAAGAAATCGGAGAAAATAATTGTGTCTTGCTTGATGTGTATTATGAGGTTTTGCTTTGTCACAGTTATGCCTTTTTATCGTATAATTACTGTCATAATTTGACTTTATTTCTACTGTAATCAGACTTATCTGACAATTATGACATTTGTTATAATTTCTACATTTTATGCTGTAATTATGACTTTTTATGATCTTATTTCTATTTGTCATTATTACGATTTTTAATCCCATGGACTATCATAATTTTATCTATTTCTAATTTTTTTGAAAAAAATATTTTTTTCTCATCTCATATTTATGACTTATAAATAAATAAATAAATAAAAAAGATTTACATTTCTCATTAAATACACCATTTCGATTCAATTACACTACATGCAGTCGGCAGTGTTCTTATGTTTTTTTAAAGAAAGTCTATTTTTCCTAAAAAAAAAAAAATTGTTATAAAATATAGTAAATTTGAATAAAATTCTAAAATATTATTGCAATTCAAAATATCTGTTTTCTATGTAAATATATTGTAAAATGTATTTTATTTTTGTGATCAAAGCTTAATTTTCAGCACATTTACTCCAGTGTCACATGATCTTCAGAAATCATTCTAATATGCTAATTTTCTGCTCAAGAAACATTTCTGATTATTATCAGTGTTAAAAAAAAAAAATACTGCTTCATATTTTTTTGGAAACTGACACATTTTACATGATTCTTTCGTAGAAAGTTCTAAAGAACGGCGTTTATGTCTTTGTAACATTATAAATGTCTTTATACTGTCACTGTTCAGTTTAACGCATGCTTGCTGAACAAAAGTGTTATTATAACAAATTTTTTACATGAAAACTTTCTTGTGATGCGATGCTAAATAATAAATTAGTTTATTTCTGGTTTGATGTTGATGAAGTATGGTGCAAAAAGTCGGTAAAACAGAAGATGAAACAAACATATTAGATGATAAACGTGTTTCATCAGATGAACGTCATCTTGTTGATGAGCGTGACTCTTTAGTTGTGTTTTCATCTCTGAGATCCTCCAAGCTCTTTTTTTTTTTCAGGCCAAATGTCAAATTAACTGGCGCTCATTGAAGATGGATAAGGTTCATGTGAATCATTATCAGCTCGCATTATGAAGAAGAATCAGACCACGACTGTAATTAATCTCAGAGAGTTGAATAAATATACCTTTGTATTCAGTCTTTTCATTGTGAGTTAAGAACGAGAGCGAGAAAGAGATGGGGAAGGTGGACGAGACGGACCTTCTTCTCATGTCACCGTCACAAAAGACTCCATCAACACATCACGAACATACTGTTTTTGTGCTCCGCTTGGATTAAAAGGACCAGCATTGATCTCGCTTATGAACGGACAAGGTTTGAAATGCATAAAAACATCCGACTAAACAAACATCAGGCCAGCGTCCTGTTAATGAGGCTGTGGAGCAGGACAGAAGACTTCTGAGCCACAAAAGAGCCGGGTCTTTGAGAGGCGCCAGAAGAGCAGAGCTGAAAAGGTAAAAAAAAAAAAGACAGCTAATGGACGACACTTGATTGTCTGCGGTCTTTTCACACGCTGTGAGTCAGTGGCAGACTTGGGGATCCATTAAAAAGTCGAGACTTCATTTGAACATCTATGTGTGAATTATGTGTCTTTAGCACATACATATATATAAATTATTTGATGATTAATTAATAGTTAGATATTAATAATATAATATGTAATAATCACTCATTATAACATGAGTATATATTATTAATAAAAAAATTATATGAAATATTTTATATAATGCATAAAATATAATAATATTTTTATGTATTTTTATACACATGTAGGCTATATGAACACACAGGCTATACAGACAAATTAAAATAAATAGTTAAAATTATTTAATTTAGTTTAATAAAATTAGTTTAATTATTATTTTTTACATTAAAACTGATAGAATTTATATAAAATGTAAATTAAATGATAATCATATATATATATATACATACACACACGCACACACAGCCATTCAAAAGTTTGGTATCAGTAAAATTTGTAATTTTTTTTTTTTTTTTTTATGTGAAGAGTTCTGCACGCCAAGGCTGTGAATTTATTTGATCAAAAAATACAGAAACAAAATTTTAATATACTATTTTAATATACTTAAAAACCTAATTTATTCCTGTAATATGTTGACTTGTTATCAATTTTGCTGCTTCATATGTTTTATTGTAGCCTGTGATACTTTTGAACAGCACTTTGTGTGTGTGTGTGTGTGTGTGTGTGTGTGTGTGTGTGTGTGTGTGTGTGAGAGAGAGAGAGAGAAAGAGTGTGTGTGTGTGTGTGTTTGAGTGTCTGAGCGTTTAAATGTCTGTGTAAATATATATGTACATATATAAATTATACACACACGCAGCAACTGGTGTGTCATGATGCTTTTTAACCTCAAAACATGTTGCAAAGGTCATATCATTAATGCCTCCAGCATTTAGGTGTGTCCAGAAATAAAATATGAAATGCACTCCAAATGAAAATTAGTAAACAATGTATGAAACCCAACAGGACAAGCTAAAACAAAACCATATCTGATTAGTATCTAATAACCTAGGTGTACAAGATCACTTTGACAGGTGCAAAGAGCTGAAGTAAACCCACTGCTGCTTTAACAAGAGCGTAACTGAGCAGAGACGAGCGTGAGAGGCACATGAGAGATGATGCAGGCAGAAGTGAGACAGTAATGGTCATTCTCCACTCGTGACCTGACAGACACAGACAGACAGAGACGAGCGGGACACCACGTCCCAGACAGATCTGACCCACTTCTACAATCCCAACTCGTCTGTCTCAGCTGGCACGGACCCAGCGCTTCACAAAAACATGCTTTTGTCTTGACACCAGGTTCTGTGACTGTTTCCATGATGACATGATCTGTAGCATAAACTCTGGATTTTCTTATATAAATACATATTGCAGAGAGATGCTGTATTTTGATGTCAACAGTGAGATTAGAAAGAACTTGCAAAAACGACGGAATTGTTTTATAAACATCTTCACTGTTCAGCGCTGTTAATTAAACTGTGATAAGTAGGTCTATTTATTATTCTGATTCATGGAATGCAGAGCAGTTTGTTTCAGTAAAAGGTGTGGACCTAACACTGCAGGATCCAGGCTCTTCCGATCCGTTTCCTCGCAGCTCCTGGACGGGGTTAATCCTGTTTTCTGGGAACAGCTAATCTGTACTTGGCCCAGAGGAAAGTGACACAGCACAAAGTCAAATCAGACCACAAACAGTCGTCTATGTAGGAAATGCATGCCCGAAACTAGCAATTTGACGCTTAAAACTGCTATATGTGTTTTTTCAACGACTAGATGTCTCATGAAAGCAGTGCATCTCAAACCAAAGCAAACTCTGGACATACAGAGAAAACTGGAAATATAATGAAGCATTTGGCATTTGTAAATAATATAAAGTAATATAACGCACAGCTAAAGTATTCACCGCATCTCATGTCTGTTTCACTTCGCCAAATGATTTCAGTTATCTCAAAGGTCTGTGAAGCCTAAAACAGCAAAATGACCCAAACACATAATGACACTGACCAAGCTAACAAATATGTGACCCTGGAACACACCTTAAGTGTCAGTTTTTCGAAATTGAGAGATATAAGATCTGAAAGCTGAATAAATTGCTGACCATTGCTGTAGGATCGGATTTGTTAGGATCGGACAATATTCGGCCGAAATACAACTATTAGAAAATCTGGGATCTGAGGGTGCAAAAAAATACAAATATTGAGAAAACTGCTTTTTAAGTTTCCTAAACTCAGCAATGCATATTACTAATCAAACATTAAGTTTTGATATATTTATGGTAGGAAATGTACAAAATATCTTCATGGAACATAATCTTTACTCAATATCCTAATGGTTTTTGGTATAAAAGAAAACTGTATCATTTTGACCCATGCAATGGTTTTTATAGGCTATTGCTAAAAATATACCCAAGAAACGTAAGACTTAAGGTTTTGTGCTCCAGGGTCACAAATAGTAAAAAAACAAGATGATAATGATCAATTATTTACATCTTTCATTTGCCACACAATTACTCTGCTTCACATTGTGGCTGCATTAACAACTTAGTTGTGCATTAGGCTGTTTTCTAATAGTTCAATGGCCCTTATTCATTATTTATATAAAAATGCATAAATCATCTCCTTGGAATTATAAGGTTCTATCTGACATTTTTGTCAAAATTGAGTTATTCCCATATTGTTATTCTGTGAAAACTTATTTACATTATGTGATAGATTTTTTAATGTTGTATACATTATGGGATTTTTATTTATAAAAACAACAAGGTTCTATCTACACAGTTGAATGGAATGCAAAAACTTTGAAGCTCAATATCTCAAAACTCCTCGGAATGCAAATAGAACCTTGGTGAAATGTATTTGCTCAGATGCAAAAACCCTAACCCCTCTAAATTATCTAAGCTGACAGAGTGTGTTATGATCAATAATTTTCTATAAAATTCAGATAAGACAGGGATATTACTTATTGGACCTAAAACACTACACAGAATCTAATATAGTTTGCAACTAGACGGATGTACTGTTACTTCCTCTACAGTCAGAAATCTGGGTGTTATATTAGACAGTAACTTGTCTTTTGAAAATCATATTTCCAATGTTACAAAAACTGCATTCTTCCATCTTAGAAACATCGCCAAGCTACGAAACATGTTATCTGTTTCTGATGCAGAAAAGCTAGTTCATGCATTCATGACCTCTAGACTGGACTATTGTAATGCACTTCTAGGTGGTTGTCCTGCTTCGTTAATAAACAAGCTACAGGTCGTCCAAAATGCAGTCCTTACAAGGTCAAGAAAATATGATCATATTACCCCAATTTTACAGTCTCTGCACTGGCTACCTATTACAGTTTTTCTCAGTCGCTTTGGTACATTTCTCGAATCAGACTCACAATTTGCAAAACATAAAGTGCATTTCTCAAAACAACTCGTACAAATAGCAAATCACCATGGATTACCTGCAAAAGCCAGTCTCCTGCTCAAAATCCTTAATTCATCTCTCAAAAATAAATATCTTTGTCAATGAACATATCAGTGCCATCAGAATGACAAGTCCTTGTGTCATAGTTTACGGATAAGACAGTCAAATTGCTTAGTCATGTTGTCAATATAACAGTTTACTCTGGAGGGATGATCTGATGTAAACTACTGTATTGAACAGTATGCCATATGCTTATGTATGCCATATATCCATTTCAAACGTACACATTTACACATTACTGTATGTGGGATATTGATTGAAAGAGACTGGATAGAATTCCCAGTTACACTTTTACAAAGTTTGACCAAAAAAAAAAAAAAAAAAAACTTTACAATGTCATTGTGATATAGAAAAGGAAAAATAAATATGGACACAAATATGAAAATAAGTCCATTGTCAGAATGTGTAACTCTTGTGTTGTCCTATGTCTATACAGTTACTGTAAGTTCTGTATCAGTTACAAATTATCTTAGCTATAAGGCCCTAAATGGTTTAGCTCCTGCGTATCTAACTAGCCTTCTACCATGCTACAACCCATCACGCACCCTAAGGTCACAAAACACTGGACTTTTGGTAGTTCCTAGGATAGCAAAGTCCACTAAAGGAGGTAGAGCTTTTTCACAGTTGGCTCCCAAACTCTGGAATAGCCTTCCTGATAATGTTCGGGGTTCAGACACACTCTCTCTGTTTAAATCTAGATTAAAAACACATCTCTTTCGCCAAGCATGCACATAATGCATCTCATAACTTTGTACTTCAGTTACATTTAATCAAATGCACATTTTTACTCTTCTGCTTAGGTTGAACACATCATTTTTGGCTTAACTGGAACAGCAGCTATGCTAATTTATCTCTATTAAGAAATGTAAGTTGGGTGCTTAAAGCCTTTACGTATAATACACTATTAAAAGATATAATGCATTATAATTATTCGTAATGTGCATTGTTATACATCATATCATGCTGTAAATAATTATAACCAAATACATAAAATACATGTAAAAATTGACCGACAAGTGTTATAATGTATTAACTGTGGTTGCAATTATTCACGAGCGCATACTGTACAGTGCATTACGAGACATAATTAATGCATTAAAACTACTTTTATAATGCATTATACATAAAGGCTTTAAGTAAAGTGTTTCGCTAACTTCACAGAAGCTGAAAACTGTTGTGATGATAAAGGTCACCAATATCCTTCAGAGGCCTGTCTGTAAAGCCCTCTGACCCTCTGATATAATTATATCTCATAAAAGAGCCCTTTGCATGCTGACTAATTCTTGTTTTCGCTTGCATTGATGTACTTTGTCATCCAGATATGTATGTAATTCCTAGTTTAGAGAGCATTTAGACCCAGAGGAGTCTGGTGTGGGTAAATAAAAGGTGGCACACAGTAAGATATCGCTGCTGCACGATGACCGAGCGCCTGCGAGGTGTTGTGGTGGGATGTGGGAGTCGTTCCCACTCTGCGCCGGTGGCATGAACACACAGCTGCCCACGAAGAGTCACGGCAGAGGCCAGATCTCCATCGCTCTGAGGGACATGAGCAGGTTACTAACACTGGAGGAGGAGTGACCTGAGTCATGAGTTTATTTCGGTTAATACCTCCGATAACGTGTTATGACACGCTCTGTTGGTCTCAGGTCCTGGTGTGTGTTCAGGAGGACATCTTGGGCTTTTTTTTCAGTCACACCAAATATTACACGATAAGACTGCCGTATGTTGTTTAATTTAAATGATTGAATGAAGTTATTTAATTTTATATGAATTTGTATGAATGCTAATACACACACACACACACACACATAAAGTGACATAATGCATTTGATTCAATTACCTTAAAAAAGAGTATGCATATATATATACACACAGCAATATACCTTAATATTATGTTCATTAAATTATTTTACATTTGTTTTTTGTTTTTTTATATATTCCTAAATAAATGGTTACATTTAAACATATTTAATTATATAAAGTATATAAATACATACTAATTTGTGTGTAATTATATAATTATTCAAATGAATTTTATTAAACGATTTACATATTCTGTTGCATTTATATATATTGTTTTGTTACATTGTTACATTATGTTATATTGTTTTGTATACAGCAATGCCTATGCTCTTTCAGACACACACACACACAGACAAATATATGTGTGTATGTGTGTGTATAAATGTGTGTGTGTGTGTGTGTGTGCATATGCATTGTTGTATAATAAAACAAACAATATAAAAACTATATTAAATTTAATATATGTATATATGTGTGTGGGGGGGTTGTTTAATATATTACTATAAATATATCGATTTTGTAGAAATATCATTTTTATAAGAAAGAAGAGGAAACAGAAAAGGAAGAAGAGGCAAACATACAAATGACTTGCAGGAAAACTTTCTTTCTTCAGTTTTGTCTTTTGGTTAAAGAGCACGAGCACGAGTTGATCCTGAGCTGCAGAGGAACGGACGCGCGCGCCCCCCAGCGGTGAACGCGCAGAAGGGACGAGCAGCACAACAGCCGTCAATCACAGGAATATTTAAAAATACATTTTCGATGGAAACATTGTGCATTATGATCAAGTCTGTAGCTTAATTAATCAAAGAAAGTTAGGTTTCTATGCATGCATTTCAGTATGTTTCTATCATTAACTCAACACGCCCAGGCTTTATGTGTGGTGCATCTTCAGTCAGTATGTTTGAGAGCTGATGCACACAAGTACAATCTCTGTAAAGAAACGAGCACGTTGTTGGAGTCTGAAGCCATATTTATGATGCTGGATTCAAGTGAAGAAATGACCAGAGGAAGAACTAGCAGGTGGTTTTTATGACTGCATAAATTGTTTGCATCTGTTGTTGGTGCACAGTGTAATGGCTTTCCACTAAAGTGCTGTTAACATTTGTCTTGAGGAGCGCCAGAGCTCTTGATTTAATATCTGGGTGGATCTTCAGCCCTGGAGATCCTCAGTATTCATAGACTCTCTCTGCTGGGGATCAAGCTGTTTATTTCTCTAATAAGATGCGGGACCTGGAGATCTCCATCATTTTATGGCTGTAAAGATTTCTGAGATCATGCATTAAAACAAAAACACACACAGTCTGTGCAAATGAAGGACTTGCTGCAAGGAATGTTATTTCGATGCACACTCTCACAAAGCACACAAAAGTTTAAAATGTATTATTATGAATAAACGATGAATTCAGAATATAACAATATAATGATTGCATTTTATTTTTTCTTTATGTATAATAATAAAATGTGATGGTAACGTAATGTACATGAATTTAGTTTAATATAATGATCAAATGTAAATACAATATGTTGTTTTTTACAAATCAAAAACTAAAACTATAATAGAACCGGTTATTATTATAAACAAATATTTGTAATTAATTAATTGAATGTAACATTAACAAATAGAATAATAAAAATAATGTAATGATAAAATATGTTGTACAATATGTTGTCCTAAAAATATTATTTTACGTAAAAGGTATAAGCTAGTATCAATCATTCGGTAAATAGCTAATTATTTAATTGTCTTAAATAATCGTAAATAAATAATTGTAAATAATGGAAAAAAAACAATACAATAAAATAAATATTTAAACAATTAATTATTTTTAAATGGTAAATTAATGAATAAATAAATACTCATAAATAGTTAAACAAATAAATAATATTACAATAATAGTTAAATAATCATTTTAAAATATATTATTAAAAACAAGTGAGTTCTTTCAAAAAACTTTGGTTCTTTATTTTCAGCTTTGCCTTTTTGATTAAAGAAAAGGAGCGGGTTTTGATCAATGTGAAACAGACACAAATGAATAACTAGCCATAAATTAACAGGTTAGTTCAATGCATACACACAAACAAACAGATTTACATATAATATAACTAATAATAGGTGATTTAACGATGACAAAGCAGCTAACTGAGACCGTGCATCTCTTCATGTCTTTCTTCTCTGGTGTGTATTAATCCCACTGAAGTTTAATTCCTGTCTTTGGTGATAATGAGTCAAGAGAGAGTCATGAAAGAAACATTAATTAACACACACTGGGTCTGTCGTGCGTCATTAGAGGACACACAACCCTAAAAACTCTTCCCAATGTCAGCCGAGGGCAAAATCAGTGAGCAGCGGATCTGAGCCAGCCTTTCAATTCCAGAGTCACACTGTCTTCAATGAAAGCTATTAGCATCACAGACCTTTACAACGCTCTCAACTGAAGCTCTCAAAGACAAAACTCCTTTTCTCTCAGATTAGTAATGATAACATTCAGAGTCAAATCTTCTTTATTTATTTATACACACACACACACGCACCCACCCATATGTTCTAAAAAGAAAATTAATCAGATGCTGGAATTATGTTCATATATCTATTGAATTCCATTCTAAATAAATTTGTTATTTCTATAAATTAAATGACATTAAAAAAAAAAGAAAAAAAAATATATATATATATATATATATATATATATATAAAATATAAAAAAAAAAAATATATATATATATATATATATATATATATATATATATATATATATATATAAAATATTAATATATATATATATATATATATATATTTATATATATATTTATATATATAATATTTAATAAACATATTTATGGAAGTAAAAAAGCAGGGGGGGGGGGTTTATGAGCAAAAAAGAGATTAACCTCAAACAGTAAAGTCAAAAGTTATTAAAGGTACATGAGAAGGATGCAATATAAATGCAATACTCTAATTTGCAAAGTTAAGACACTGGAGAAGAAAAGACACATGTTAAATGCAAATGAAATAAGAATTAATGTGAAACCATCAGTTACTTTAATAGTGAGTTACTGCTGTACATAAAGCACTCAAAAGAGACTGATTTGTGAGAACAACTTTATATAAGATACTATTTCAAAAAGTCTGCCTCATAAAGGACACGTTATTGCTGTCAAGTGTGGAAGAGATTTCAGCTTTATGAGAACAAAGTGAATTTGAGTGGTTTTATTATGATCTTCTCGTTGAATGTGCAGCAATCATCAGAGCTGGATGTTTCTCAACGGCTGATCTGCAGGTTTGAGGAGTTCTCCGTCTTCATTGGCTGGTGTAATCCAGCAGCAGAGCGATGGGATGCTCCTCGGGTGTGTGGGTGTTTAGGGCTCTCATGATGGATGTGTTGGTTTGGTCCGCTGGAACGCAATAATCCTGCAGTTTTAGGCCGAGACTTCATCACGATGAGGTCCATCAATCTGAACATCAGGCCTGCAGAGACCCCACTGCATCAAACTCTGAGACCACGGGAACGTGTGAGAGACAGAGAGCGACGTGAGAGTGTTTTCTCAAACTTAGACGGGAAAAATATTACTAAGAAGAGTTGTAAGCCAAGAACCAAACCCATCAGTCCTGAGATAAATTCACAAACTGATGGAAAGGAAAGTTTAAATAAGTACATACATAAATTAATAAATAAAAGCAACAATAAATAAATAAACCAGCTCCATCTAAAATTATTTTATATAAATAAATGTAAATAATACATTTATATAAAAATTTAAATAAGTGAATAAATGTTGAATATGTTTAATGTTAAAATAAATGTTACATGTTAAAATAAATCATTTTCTATCTATCTATCTATCTATCTATTTATTTGTCAAATTATGTATAACATATTTTTTTTGTAACCTTTCAGGGGTTCTTTGTGTTTATTTAAAAGAGTAATAGTAAACAAACAAACCATCTTAGTTTAAATAAATACAAACAATGAAAGAAAATAAATGAATTAATAAACATTAAATATTTAAAATAATTAAATTAATAAATAATTAAACAACCTTAAATAATCCTAATAGTTGTAAATAACAATAAATAAAATAAAACATTAAAACAACAAACAATCTTAAAAAATATTTTATAAATAAATAAATAATTCTAAATATATAATTTTAAATAAGTGTATAAACACATTTAAATCAATAATTTAAAACATTTAAAATAAATAAATACATTTAAACAATCCATAAACAATCTTAAATAAAGATGTTTTAAATAATAAATAATTAAATAAGCATTATTAAATCATCTTAATTTTAAATAAATATGTAAATCGAATATTAATATATAATATTATATTTATAAATAATATATTAATATAATAATAACTAACAGTTAAATATTTAACCATTGATTTAAATTATTAATAATTATAATATAATATATTAATAATTTAAATATAAAAATAAATAATTTTAAATACTTAAACAAGCAAATATATATAAAGATAGATAGATAGATAGATAGATAGATAGATAGATAGATAGATAGATAGATAGATAGATAGATAGATAGATAGATAGATAGATAGATAGAATTACTTTACTGTACTTGTCTGCTCTTAATTAAACACCAGGTATCACAACTGACACTTTTTCTTTCAGATCCTCTACAAAACAGAAGGGACGACATGAACCCTGTTTGCTTTTGCAATTAAGCTTGTTTGTTACGTCGTGCGTCAGAAAGCCGAGGTGCTTTGACTCAGCCGAGTGAACATCACTCTCGGGACGGATGAACACGACACACGACGAGCAGAAAGTTCAAGTGCTGTTTGCTTTGGTGAGTGAATATCCCATCTGACAGATGAACTGGGAGATGTTGACATTTGAGTTGTGCTTTATGTAAATGTTAATCAGTCCCGCTGAACAGCGCTGATCTGATGAGGAGATTCTAGTGCTGAGGCTTTTGGACAAGTCAAGTGTTTTAATCCAGTTAACGCTGAGTGAATAGAAATTAATCTTTTTTTGAAGCCCTTGATTTGAACACGTCAGTACAGCATCTTAAGATTTGCATTTATGTTTATTTATTTATTTGATAGTGTTGGGCTGCAGTGTTAGTATCATTAAGAGATTATTTTTTTTGTAATTCTAGTAGTTTTTATGTCTATATATTTTTATATATATTTAATTTTATTTATTTTTAAGAGGGGGAGGCTGAAGACGAGGACGTGTTTGTTTTTACCGTAGCTATGTACAATCTAGTCGAGCCAAGATGGCTGCCAGTAATAAAGACGCGTGCTATTTTCTAGATGCTAATGCTTGTAAACATTTAACGGAGGAAAACGGTACACAGTCTAGAGTACAGTACTGCTTTGGTCTGTTTTAAATCACATTTAAAATCTGTTCACTTTCTAAAACTGAATATAAAGGACCTCAAAGCTACGATATAAAAGCCATTAAACTCCCATTTGAACTGGTTTTATTGGTCGTTGAACATACAAAACATAATTTACACTGAGTCTGTTAAAAACAGTGCGATGTCAACAGTTTTATTGAGTTACACTGCCATCTGGCGATGTCTGTTGTGTCCAACAGCTTTATAATCTGAATTATTATTGATGGAGATGATCAATAATATATTATTAGCCTAGCGATCTTCCATCACAGTGGTAAACAAGTAGAACATAGAAGTTCTCACAGCAATACTAAAGACAATAGACATTACCCATATATCTATGAAAATGACCAACATAGGTCATTTTAAAATAATTGTATACGTAAAACATAAACAAGTAAAAGAAAAAACATTCCAGTTCATTCAGGAGTTTTCATCCCAGTTTTTACCATCAGATTTATATGAAGAGTTTGGACTTCAACACAATATAAATGACATTTGCCAGCACATAAAAGATGTACATAAAGAAAAAGTTGCACTCATTTGGGCTAATCTGCAAAAACCTGCTCATTTATCTCTTAAGCCTCTCTGAGACCCGTGTAGATGCCAAACAAAGTGTCAGAAACTAGGGCTCATGGAAATGCACTTCTGAAAGTCTTAAAAAGCCTATGTTTTTTTTTGCTTTTTTTTTTTTTATATTTTTTTTTTTAAGTTAAAAGCTGTGTGGTTGTAAGAAACAAATCCATCAACCAAGATGTTTTTAACTTTAAGCATCACTTTTGGCCAAAATACAAGTCCAAATAACCTTTCCTCCAGTCAAAAAGTCTATCTCCTGTTGTCCTCTCACATCAATATCCACTCACAGATTTGTTTAGGACTTTTTTTTTGACTTTTTGGGCTTGATCTATGCATATTTCTCTCCCAATTCAGACAAGAAGACTAGAGAAAGCAATATTATGGATTATGGACTCACATTTTAGCTGGTTGTTGCTTATTAATGACATTAAAATGTTTTAAAGATTGATTTGTTTCGTATAAACATACAGCTTTTGACTTCTCAAGACATTAACTGATGGACTGGAGTGGTGTGGATCACTTCTGGATTTTTGTGATGTTTTTATCAGCTGTTTGGACTCTCATTCTGACGGCACCCATTCACTGCAGAGCATCCTTTGGTGAGAAGGTGATGCAATGCTACATTTCTCTAAATCTGGTGAAGGAACAAACTCATCTACATTTTTATGTTTTTTTTTTTTTTAGGTTTCCTTAAAACAAATGTTTGTGCCTCTCACTAGGTTCTCATCCATATGGAAGCCCGTTTCCACAAAAAAAAAAAAAGGTAATTGCAACTTTTTATCTCATAATTCAGATTTTTTTTCTTCTCATAATTGTGTGACACAAACTCACAATTCTGACTTTTTTTTCTCCTCAGAATTGCGTTATGTAAGCTTGCAATTGTGAGTTAAAAAGTCTTGGTTGTGAGATATAAACAATTCTAAGACATAAAGTCAGAATTTCTTGCAATTCTGAGAACATATCAGTCTTTTCCACCTTCAAAATTGGACTTTATCTCGCAATTCTGACTTTATAACTTGCAAATGCGAATTTATATCTCACATTCTGTGAAAAAGTCAGAACTGTGAGATAAAAAGTCGCATTTACCTTTCCATACATCCACTTCAAACCCTCACAAAACAAGAAGCCAGACGAGCATCAGCAGAGAAGCAGAGACGCTTTCCATCTTGGATCCATGGTTCATTTCACTTTCTATCGCTCTCTCAATGTTAACGTGCACTTGAGTTGGCTCTTCAGGAACGGTGAAAGGCTCTGTCGTCGTTCCTGGATGCGTAGGTAAGACGGTCGGAGCTTCGGTGTCCTCTGACTCGGGCTTGTCAGATGAATTAAAGAGATTCTCAGCCACTGTGTGGAAGAGAGAGTTTTTTGAGAGAAGCGTGTACAATCAAATATATAGTCATAGTTCAGTTTTTCATTTTATCTTATGATCTGGATCTCAACTGATGAAGTCTTCACATTACCACATATGTTGTCCTCACACGATGATAGATCTTCTGGACACTTTGAGCATGGCGCTCCAGACTCGTATGGCTTTTTTCCATTATAATTTCCTCTGTAATAAAGGAACATTATTTTTGATCAGTGTTTCTCAATAGGCGGGCTGCAAGATGGCTTAAATATAAGACAAAATATAATATTACAGATGCTTAAACAGCTAAAAATCCAGATGAAAACTGGCATTATATTTATTATTTTGTAACTTCAATTAATTTTATTTAGGAACCAGGGTTCTCACATTTTAGAAATCCTGGATATAATGAAGCATTTTAAAAGTGATATTTCTATCCATTTTAAATCATTCCTGAATCCCGAAGAACATCCAGTTCTTGAATCTTCTGAAATAAAATGTAATTATTTAAAATTTTTATATAATTGATTATAATTTGAATGTGATTATTTTGATGATTTCATATTTATTTGTATTATTACCTGTATTTTTAATAATTATTTTGATTTTAATATAATTATTAAATAATTAACTTTATATTTATTTTTAATGTAATATATTTTTTATTATTTAAATATATTGTCACTCCCTTAGTTTCTGTAAATAAAAGGTTTGACAGCAAGCAGTTAATCAGAACCGTCTTGCTTAATTGGGGACCCTAGAATCAAAAGGTTGAGACACTGCTTTAGATTTAGATTTGAATTGTAAACCTGTAGATTTCTAGTATTAGTATATGAGCCCATATGATGCTAGGTTGCATCTTATAACACAATCAATGCTGTCCAGGTTGTGTTTAGTGGAGGAGTGTTTAAGAATACATTCTTGAACCCTGAGGTAATGTTCAGTGTGGGTTAATCAAATGCACTTACGCAGGGAAATAATCACAGACAAGAAGAGTGGCCTTTTTAAATGACAGCCCTTCAAGAGTGTCACAGAAATGAGTAGCACAGCCGATTCTACTGCTGTCTGCCCAGACCATCTGTAAAACAACAGAGAAACACATCGTCACATCTGCACATTCATGCTGTGGACACCAGTCAAACACACCGAACACACGGAGACAGTGTTCACCTGAGTGTAGTGGCCACACATCTTGTGTTCAGGACAGCTATTGTTTTCAAAGTCATAATCCACACGCTCTTTAAACCTGTGTGCACAAAGAAATGAGTTGCAAATCTGCTTATAGATAATATTTCTGCATATCACAGATGTCTCATTTATGTTTTAGTGAACGGATTTGTCATACCAGTTCAGCAATGCTTTGGTAGCATTAAATGGTCCAGTGCCTACGAAGAGATTTTCTCCCATTCTGAGCTCCTCGAGTTGAGGGTTGTGTTTCCAGATGCATTTTGAAGCGTATGCTTCAGCCACCAGCCGCAGTGTCTCGTCCCACACCTCAAACAACACAAACCAGTCTGTTGATGTTTTACATTACGAATGAGGATTTTTACTCAAAATAATTAAACCAATTTCTTTCTTATTTTTACATAGATTAGTAATTGAGGACATCTTGCAATGCTTGGTCATATTTCACACACAAAAAGTAAGGTTTTCACTTCTATGATGTAAAAAAAAATATATAATTTTACTACTAAAGTTTTTATATTGTAGGGTAAAGTATTTTTTTTTTTTTTTTGTACTGTAAAGTATTTTATTTTTACGGTGGTGAATTTCTTTTAATTTATGAAGGAATGAATGAATAAGTTTTGTTTTCTTAAAAAATGCAAAATAACTTTAAAATATGCATTAAAATATAATGCAAACAAAAAGTAATGTTTTCTGTACCACAATGAAAAAAAAAAATATATATATATATATAATAAAGAGTTAATAGTTTGTTTGTTGTACTGCCTTTAATCTGTGCTGGAATAAATAAATAAAACATAAATAAGCAAGCTATTTTTTTGTAGTCAACATGCAAGACTTTTTTTCCCCCTTTTGCAATGAAATATGACTCAGACATGTTGTTTGTGCAATCCACTCCACTGTGGTCTAAATGTAAGTAATATGTTTCACAAGAGGACCAGACTCTTCTACTTTAAATCTCTGCACTTAATTTTACTCGCAATACAAACACGAGGCCGTAAAACCGGGCGACTACGTGGGGCTTTATTAAAACACGCAACGTTCCTCTGGTTTCATATAACATTCACATTCCCCAGCAGGTCTCACACACATGTTGTGCAACAGTATCATTGCATCCACACACCCACACACACTCCATCCATTCGAAATCAAGTTGCTTCATGATTTCTGTTTGAATAGTCCCTCAGATAAAGGATGGTCTCATTCAGCTTTTGTACTGCTGTGATTCTTGCATTGACATGGTAAAGAGGTACGTTTCACACAGTATCACAGCTTAAAGGGACAGTTCCCCCCAAAATGGAAACTCTATCAGCATTTACTCACCCTCAGGTTGTTCCAAACCTGTATGAATGTCTTTCCTCTCCTGAACACAAAAGAAGATATTTTGAAGAATGTTGAAACTAAATAGTTTCTTCTCTCCATTGACCTATAGTCATTTATTTATATTTTTAATGCAATGGAAGTCAATGGCTACCAGCAACATGTTTGGTTACCAACATTCTTCAAAATGTATTTGTGTTCATCATAAGAAAGAAAGGTTTGCAAAAACTTGAGGTTAAGTGGCTCATGAGACAATTTTCATTTTTGAGTGAACTGTGTAGATAATGAGCGAGAAGTTTTCATTTGGTAAACTATAATCAGGATTACAGGATTACTTTGACTCCCTTGTGTTTCAAATGGGATTGAATGTGCCATGAATATGCATGATGACTCCATTACCATGGATATTAATGTTATAATTATTGTTTACAGAAGTAATGAGACAGTGAAAGATGTAATTGCAGTGATTGATGACAGATGATGAGATGCTCTGACCTCGTAACTCACATTAACACAAACACTGAGCTCAAGTCCAAAACCAATGATAAAAACATCAACAGCCCTCATGAGATGAGAGAGCAACAGTCAACAGATTTCACACGTGTGGATGGGAGAGATGTTTTCTAAATATCACATTCATAAGTTTGAAGTCTGTTTTTATTTTTTTAATAAATGAGTATTTAGGAAGGATGCATTTAATTGATCAAAAGTGAAGATATGTAATGTTACAGACTAACGGGAAAAAAATTAAGTATTACAGTTTCCACAAAAATATGAGGCAGCACAACTGTTTTCAGTACTGATTATGATCAGAAATGTTTCTTGAGCAGCAAATCAGCATATTATTAATTCTGAGCAATACTGAAGACTGAGTAATGATGCTGAAAATACAGCTCTGATCACAGGAATCAGTTGCATTTTAACATATATTTACATAGAAAACAGTTGTTTTGAATTGTAATAATGTGTCCACAGTATTACAGTTTTTACTGCATTTGTAATCAGATAAATGCAGCCTCGGTTAGAATAAGAGATGAAAAAAAAAGACAGTTTAAAAAAATCTTACAGGCCCCAAACTGTTGAACTGTACAGTATAATAAATCATAGAATTTCTAAATCTAAATGCTTTTTAAATCCATGAATATTAAAATACTTAAACTAAAAGGTTTGAATGTTGAAAAACATCCAATGCTGTCAAGCTCCAAGCTCTTTCAGCAAGATTAATTTCGTTTTAAGTTCGACAGAAGACAGAAACTCTTACCTGCTTGAAGTAACACGGATGCATTTAAATAATGACAACATTGGCATTTTTGCATTTACTTTTCCTTTAACTAAGATGTCATATTCAGTAGCTCATGTACCAGTCTATCTTACACCAAAAAAACAAAGCCGAATTTGATGTGTTTCTCCAGTCAGGTGCATCTCTTACCACTTTCTGCATGAAGGCGGCGCTGGGCTGAACCGTAGAGCGAATATCATTGTGCAAGTCAATGATATTTGATTTCTCCTGCTCAGTCAGCTGACCAACAGCTAAACTCAGAATGACCCAGAGCCCGGCGGTCCGGAGGGCCACGTTCCAATGCATGATGATGCTGTCGGCGGTCGGATGAAACCTCCTAGGTCTGTCACTCGCAGTCCTTAACGTCTTCAGTGTCTGTCTCTGGGCTGTAAGTGTGTGGAAGAGGGAGAGAGAGTTTGTACAGGACACACTCAGCAGTCCCACCCTCTCGACCCGGTATTTAAGCTGCCTATGGTCGTATTACACACATAATTTACTCGTATTACTTGTTTTCCCCTACCTCACCAGAAATCTTCTCATAACTCATTGCAAGCCATCTGACAAGTCAAGCAAGGATCTCCAAATTGGCAAAGATTTCAGATAGGATTGTTTTAGTCACTCGGCGTGTTATAACAGTTGTCCTTGAGGAATGCCTGACTTGATTTGACCCGCCTGTATTGTTTATGCAAATCCTGGTCTCATTTTCTCCTTGCCAGGCTCTGCTGTGTCCTGCAGGGATTCACCCTTATATTGCACACTACAGAGGGATCCTCCTTGCCTCCCGTTACACAAATCCAGCTCCGGTTTACTGTAAGTGACGCCAGTGGAATTCCTGACCGCCTTTCTGGCTCAGAGGATTATTAGATTGGAAGGATAAGGTCTGAATTATTGAAAATTAAAACAAATTATTAGCAGCTTTGGTTGCCCTACATCTCAAATCAAAATATGTCAGGCCTTTTCTGAAGAAAATGTGAAGGAAAATTATTTAAAATAGAATGAGAGTGGTGTTTTTTTTCTTGTGCAAATATCATCAGTAATAGTCCTGTGGGGGGCTGCAGCTGAATTCCTACGTGATTTCTGGGGTGTTGCTAAGGTGCCATGGTGTTGTGGGTGGTTGCCAGGTAGTTGCTATGTGGTTGTCACAGTGTTCTGGATGATTGATAGGAGATTGTTACTGTGTCCTGGGTAGTTGCTGGGGTGTTGCTACAGTAAGTTGTTGCTAGGGTGTTGGTTGCTTGGGAGCTGTTAATGTGTCCTGGTAGGTTGCTGGGGTGCTGATAAGATGTTGTAGGTGACTGCTAGGGACTTGCATTGTGGTTTTTAGGGGGAAGTACATGATTGCTAGGGGGCAGTTAATGTGTTCTGGGTTGTTGTTGGGGTTTTGATACAGTAGGATGTTGCTAGGGTTTTGTAGGTGGTTGTTGTGGAGTTGCTGTGTGGTTGCTAGGATGTCCTGGATGATTGCTTACTGTGTTCTTTGTGGTTGCTGGGGTGGTTGATAGGGAGTTCTGGATGTTGCTAGGTGGCTGTTACTGTGTTCTGGGTGGTTGCTGGGGTGCTGATGCTGATTTCTAAGTCGCAACACCTTGCTACTGGGGTTCCTCAAGGCTCAGTACTTGGACCACTTCTCTTCTCCATCTACATGACGTCATTAGGTTCTGTCATTCAGAAGCATGGCTTTTCTTATCACTGCTACGCTGATGACACCCAACTCTACTACTCATTCCAACCAGATGACCCATTTCAGCCTGTTTGAGTGACATTTCTAGCTGGATGAATGACCATCACCTTCAGCTCAACCTTACTAAGACAGAACTCCTGGTGATTCTAGCTAACTCATCGTTTCATCACAACTTCTCCATACAGCTGGGTTCATCAACCATAACTCCTTCGAGGACAGCCAGAAACCTAGGAGTTGTGATGGATCATCAGATAAGCTTCACTGACCACATTGCTACAACGACCCGGTCCTGCAGGTTTGCCTTATACAACATTAGGAAGATTAGACCCTTCCTGTCAGAACAAGCCACCCAACTTCTTGTGCAAGCTCTAGTTTGGCTAATAAATTCCTCCATGCACATCAAAAAAGTCATGCGGCATAACCTGACTAACCAGCGGACCAGTCTTGTTGCACAGCATCTGAAATGTTTTGCTCATTCTGAAATGCCTGAGTTAAGTCTGTTGTAATTATTATTGGCTCCCAGAACTGTTTTACACGACAGCAGGTATCCATTGTCATCATTGTTTCATCTGCTCACTTTGTGGCACAAGTCATTTATTATATATGAAGTTTGTTGTGTTCAGTGGCTTCTCTCACTTTTCTTAGTGATATCTAGTGCCAGTTTATCAGAAAGTGATGATTTTGTGCCTCTCTGACTCGTCGGATTAACACAGTGTTTATTCGCATATGTTTTATTCTAGCACACAAGTTAAATTCGTAACTTTGGATGGAAATGCGTCTAATGACACATAGATGTGCATCTTTTATTGTTCTTTGAGTGACTGGCATCTACATGTCAGGGAACTCATTTTCACATACCTGTCAGTCTCTTGTATGATTATATAACATGTCTTGTGTGAATGAGCTGACAGACTGTGTCTAAACTAAACAAAATCCTTCTTTTATCTGTTTCAGTGGTAATTCACTTGTATGATGCTCTCCAGTGATCCATTCACGTGAGTTATATTCTAAAGTTGTATTACTGGTTTTGAAGTGGTGTTGAACTGGTTATTTCTCTCTGCTGTAGGGTGTTGTTCAGGGCGTGGAGACTTTCGCTGTTCAGATTGTGATTTCCAGCAGCCAGATGTACAGGCATAGCAACTCCAGACTCCAAACACCATAACACTGCACATGTGTGCGGCTCACAGCCAATGACGTGTTGCAGCAGTTTTCAAAAATTCACCAAAAATCCCCCCTTTTTTTTTTTTTTTTATAGTTTTGGCTCCTGAACCTGTTTTGTATTTTTTTAAATAATTTCACTTGTCATTTAACTCTGACAATAATATTATTGAAAACATATATATATATATATATATATATATATACACGCAAACACACGCACTCATATTATGACATATGCAATGATGAGTGATTCATTTAATGGACAGAGATGCTTAGAGATGAGAAACCAAACAGTTAATCTGAGCAAACCTTGTCCAAACCACAGCTGAAACTCTGCTTTGTGTTTCCCAGATGTATATCACTCTTCCATGTGTTTGATCATCCATTCAAGCTTTTCCGGTCTCGAGTGGATCTTGAGAGACCCTGATAACATGTGTGGAATGGATTAATGCATTTAATGTTCAAAGGAGTAGAACCTTTGTGTATCTATTGCTTATTTTTTTTAAAAGTAGTGAAAAGATTCTAATAAATTATATAATGATGTTTTTAAAAATATATATAATTACAAAAACAATTATTAATAATTTAAAATAATTAGATAAAATTTGAAATGTAAGTTGAATAGTAATTTGATTAATAATTTAAGTATTATGTTACTTACATTTTATATTATTTTAATATTATTTTATTATGAAATAATAAAAACAGTATTTTCATATACGTGTGTATGCATACAGATAAAATACTCATAAATAATACACATATTAAGAAGTATATGCAGTATTTTATTATATTATACTGATATCATTGGTTTTATTTAAATAAAGATACAAAAATGTTTACATATATCAAATTAACTGAACTTTTTTTTTCTAATCAAATTATGAAAAGCGATTTCATTTTAATTTATAATTTAAATGTTCTGGTTGAATTGGAATTAATAATAAAATATATTTATAATATTTTCAATTATATTCACCTTGTTATAGTCACTTCCACAAGGT